>NC_043755.1:5181289-5248789 GCF_902148845.1 Salarias fasciatus | reverse complement strand
GCATTTTGCAGCTTAACGGTGTGGGAGATGTCATTTCCTCCTAATGATTTTCCTGGAGGTAAACTTTTACTGCTGTGAGAGCCCCGCCCCCGACACCACCCTCAAATTGGTTCACGAGAGGCTGAGTCGTGGCCTCTGACCTCAGACACACGCTGGCATCCACCTGCCATCAACTCCTTGGTCTGAAAACGCACACCAGTCACGCCACTCGGTTCGTGGTTTCACACATGCATTTATATGCATCTCATATCGGTGAATGAGTTTGCATAAACCTCAGCTTTAACAACAGAGGGTTCCTCCGACAGCAATAAAGCCAAAATATTAAATAAATGAAAGAATTGAAAATGTCTAAATGAGATATTAATCCTCCCTATTCGCTCACTGAGATTTACTAAATGTGGCTTTGACTGAATTTCAACAAAACACAAAAAATGCATTTATGGAGCAGAATTTTACTTAACTGTAATCTTTGATCATTGTTCTCCATTTGGTGGAATTCCTGTGTGAATATGTAAATAAGTAATTGAAATTTCTAGAGCAAATAAAATGTGACAGTTAAACATGTGATCTTTCATGTGGGCGTGCCCCAAAGGGACATTTCTACACAAAATGTGTGTGAGTTACAGCCGTTTCACAGCTAAATTCCTGCTACTTGGACTAACATCGTGTAACTCGCGCTCCTCATGTCGCGCTCTTTGCTTCTTTTCCTTTCACTATGTCCAAATTAAACACAAGGCGCAGAGCACTCTGATAAGGCCATCTGTTCATCTCTAACTCACAATCCCTCTGTACTTTTTCTCATTCTCCAGTGTGACATTCTGCTGCCCCCTCGGAAGCCAGCCACAGCATTTGAGGTACAGCTTCTTTGCAAACCTCAAAACTTCCATTTGTCTGACTGCTCTATAGTGTAGTGTTAAATCGGTGTCGAATCCCATCAGTGAATGACAGACAGGAGCAATAATACTGTGTGACACTCGACTTGTCACCATGGGTGTAAGAAAAACACTTCGGTATGAGTGTGATGCCACAGTTTAATTAAAGTTTATGAGGTTCCTGACAGTCCAACACTGCCTACAGATCAACGTGATCTTAAAATTCAACCCCACTCGATCGAGACAGGAACGCATGCACACGAGCACGCACGCAAACGCAAACAGTGTACACTCCACCCCAGCCCCTCGGCCCATGGTAAACCCCAAATCTGACTATGAAAATGAGCTTGTGCTAAACTCGTGCAGCTTAACAAGTAGAACTGGGGAAGAGGAGGAGAGGGAGGCGAGGCGGGGTGTGAAACGGTCAAAAAGGTCAACTAATCAAGAAGAGGGGAAATGAGACGAGGGGTAGAAGAGCTGCAGGGTGTGGGGGTGGCGGGGGTGGAGGGGGTGGAGGGGGGGGGGGACTTGCGTTGAGAGGAGGACTTAAAGGGTTACCATAAATGACTGTGAAATGAGAATCTGAGGAGGAAGCAACACCGTGCAGCGAGAGAGAGAAAAGAAAGGAGTAAAAGACAGCAGTAAGGGAAAAGGAGGCAAGAGAGAGGGACACCATGAAATGAGAAGAGTTGAAGGTAGTGAAGAGAGCATTCTATCGTACTGTACTGGCGCAGAGAAACGGGAAGATGTGAGGGGAGGAGCTGAATACAGGACAGCTGAGACTTTGGGGAAGAAAAGGATAAAATGGAACGAAAAGAAGCATGTGGAGGTCTGGGGAAAGTAAAAGGAAGACTACAGAAGAGATGAAAAGGCATTTCTGAGGTAGACAAAAGAATGGGATAATAGAAGGACGTGTGAAAAGAGTGAAAAATCTTCTTTAGGCGTTTTTAAATCCTGTCAAAGAGGGTACTAAAGGCAGTGAAGGAGACAAAGAAGATGAAAGACACACATAATAGTAAAAAATATAGCTATGAGGAATGAAACTTTAAAAGGTAGAGGTAGGGCGTTCCACAATGTAGTGGCCCCCACACGACTAAAGCAGCACTTTGCTTTTGAAAATGATGTCTTTGTCATAAATAACATATCTGCGTAATTAGCCAGGAAATTATTTCCAGAAAAAACTAGAAGATTCACTTCAGGCCCAATCAAGACAAAAAAATGTTTGATCTTTGAGGGAATGTCAAGATTCTGAAAACAGAAATCCAGGTGCACACAAAGTATTGTTTTATCATTCAAGGTTTTTTAAAAGTCTGGACAGCCACCGCACCCTTTTTATTTATTTATTTTTTTTTTTTGAGCAGTGGTCTTCCTCAGGGGAGTGGTGCTTGTGAGTGTTGCACCCTGGCTCTTTAGTAAATCTCTTCTGCTAATGAGTATCCTCCCTGCAAACGTTTCCTCCGTGCGCCTAGAATATTTATCACAATTTACCGGGAAATTCGCAGCAGCCATCAACTTGTAAAGCGTGTGTATAGATCATTTCCCTTGCTGCGACGTGGCCGTTAGTGGCGTCTTCAGCGGATAAGGATGAAGAAGAAGAGGTTGTCGGGATGAGTCAAAGGACAAAGGGCAGCACAGGAGAGCGACATAAGACACAGCAGAGTGGAAAGGTGATTCATTCAGAAAGGTCAGGCTTCTTAGCAGTCCCTAATTGGATTAATGTCATTATTAACACACAATGTTTGTAAAGGTGAGGGTATATGCTTCCATCAGATTCATTCTCCACATATAGGAAATGAAAAAATGATTGCGCTATGTATTTAGGCAAGGGCTGGTGGCTGTGCATGAGTCAGAACGACTCCCTTCCCCCCACAACTCTTCTTCAGGCCCTACAATAATTTTCTCAGAGATCTTATCAACACTCCTGCTTGCAGGGAAGGTACAGGAGCTGAAACTCTGATCAGTTGCAAGGCAACACAGAGAGAGTGCGATAGAGAGAGGCCCAGAGATGGCAGAGGTACTTCCAGTATTTTACTATAGCTGCTGCAAACTAAAAGTTGGATATGGCTATTCAAAAGTCATTTCTGCTAAATATCTGTTATTTTCACAGCCCACTGTCTTGGCTGGACAGTTGTGCAAGCGAGTCCTGGAGTAGAAAACCCCCAGCAACATTAAAATGCAAAATGCTCCAAAACAGACACTGTAAAATCCGTCCTTTAATGATGCTGGAAACCAGGTCAGAGAGTAAAAAATAGAGAGGGAGTGACAGAGGTAGAGCCTACAGCACAGACACTGCCTTCACACAGTGCCCCATCCATAATGAACAGTGTCCTATCCCAGCTGAGGCGTAGCGCGCGATCCCTCACTAGAGAGACTAGCGAGACTGGAGGGAGACTGGGATGAGACAAAGGGGAATGGCCACATTAATTACACACACTCTCCAGGGGGAGCTATCACCGGAGGCCAGTGGAGGGGCCGGCCGAGAGATGGAAAGACGGAGAAAGATAGAAATGGAGATGATAATGCTGATGGAGTACCCCATGTGTCTCCGGTGAGAGGGAGTGTTTGTCCTTAGCAGCAAGAGGCCTGCTGGCTGCTGAGTTATGTCACAGTGTTACTAATGGGAGCTGAACCTCCAACTGCACACAGACACACTCATGTAAGTCCACGCGTGTGCGTGCGTTTGTGGGTGCATGTGTAGACACGTCTACTGGGTGGGTGGGTCTGGTTATGTCAAGGTGGATGTTTGTGTATGCCGGGAACTCCAGGATGAATGTGCGGTATACGTGCATGCTTGTGTGCATTGTTGCATAAGTGTGAACTCTATATTGTCTGGGGAGGTATGTTGTGTGTGTGTGTTTCTTGATGTTTATGATGTGCACTTACCCCTGGTAGTGTTTTCTGCTCATGAAGAGCGCTCTGGGCTTTCAGTGCCGACTCTCTTGCACAGTATGTCAGAAACGCACATCCTGTCAGACAGAAAGGATCAGACAAAGAGAAAAAGAGGTGGAGAAGAGTAAAAGTAGAAAAGGTCAGTGAATGGCTCCAGCATTTGTCATTCCTTATCTCCGTCTCTGCATCACTCCGTACAAACACACACATACAGTCATACACACACATACACAGCCAGACACACACAGACATACACACACACAGACACACACACACACACACACTGCCATAAACAATTTAAATCATGTAAATGTTTCCTTTTCTGATGTCTCCCCTGATTATTTGTCCCCTGTTTTGAATATCACAAGGATAATTTTGCAAGGCGATCAAAATATGAAGAATCATGCATTGTACGGTAACTACTTTTGACAACAGCATTATGATGTACTCTAGAGCAGAGAAGGACACTCCACGGCACGGCACATTTCAGAACGGCACGGCACGAGTCAGCACACATGACAGCACCACAGACGTGTGCACGAGGCTAACAAGGCCTTACAGGCTTGCCACTGTCAGGTTCCTGCCCTATACTAACCACTATGCATGCCTCACGATCACTCAAAACACTCCCTCTGTTCTCCTATGAGCTGTACCTGTGTCTGTGTGTGTGAGGGAGGGGTAGGTAGCAGAGCTAGCTGGCCAGAGCTGTTTACTACACCTGTCACCAGCACTAAGACAACAAGATTAGCAGCAGGTTAGCATCCCAGTGACATCTCAGACCGACTAACGTAGATTCAGATTAAGAAATAAATTGAGGGACAAATAAGGGACGCGACAGTCACACAAAATGTACATCTGAAGAACTGAGGAATGACTCACATAATGTCATAAAGACAGAAAAAATGTGAGGGATGATTAATCTCACACACGCCGACACACAGAAAGGTAGAACAGCACACACATTATGACACACGTGTATCTTATGGTCCTCTCATTGCTTTTAAGAGGGGCTTAGAGTTGCCGTAAGGATTCTCAAAACAACAGATTCTTTCCCTGGTGCCACCCAGGCTTACAGGCCCATTACACTGATTGGTGCATACAGCCTAATCTGGTCCATAACACACAGAACCCCAGGTCAGCATGTGTGAGTGTGTATGTGCGTGTTTGAAAGAAAGAGAGAGTTTGTCTCTTTAGTTGTTAATCACCATCGGTAGTTACTCAAAGTCGCCTATCATTCATATATTAGGAGGATTTCAGCCTGTATTTCACTCTAAACTTAAGAGTCACAGCTTGATCATTTGTCTGTGAAGCATATAGGAACATTTTACACATTTTAGAGCATTTTTTTTCCTAAACGGTGCCCAATCCTTGTTGTCACAGTCAAACTGATTGACTGTGTGTGCAGTGACTGAGTCTGCTTGCCTGTCTTCGTGACTTGCGTTACAGTATTAACAGAAAATGAAGACAAGAAGTGCTGTGACAGTTTCCATGGTAACATGTGACACTCAGCGCAGAATAATCCACCCATCTATCTGTGTTACTGTTTGTTACTTGTCTGTCATGTAGCATTCGCCTTTCTATTTCTCTGCCGTCTTTGGGCTTGTCTCGCTTTAAGCAGTGTTACATGGGAGATACTTACCTTTGTGCATGCCAGTGTATGTGTCTTTAATCACAGTTAGCTCATAGATCTTTCCAAATTGCTCAAGATAGGTTTAGGTCCTTCTCCTCCAGATTCCGGGAATCTGCCCCACAAATAACTTGATGGCGTCAGCCTCCTTCATCAGGACAAAGTAAAGAGGACAACTGGGTGCTGAAGGGGACCAGGGGGCGGGGGGGCAAACAGATCAGTAGCAGGTATGGAAATAGTGACGCTTGAATGCTTGATGAGCCGTTGGGATGGAGCTGAAAAAAGCAGAGAGAAAAAGCATATAAGACTTTAATAAAAAAAAAAAAAAAAAAAAGGAGTCACATTATTAAATATTCATGCAGAGTGGGGTTTAGCCATGACTCAATTTATGATTTCAATAAAAATAAATGTGTAATAATATCCATGTGTATCTCCATGGGTTTTTTCTTTTATTAAGAAATGTATAAAGTATATTATTGTATCAGTAAAATTTAAGCTCCAAGATATCAAAAACAAGAAACAAAAGCAAAAAAAATTACTATATCTATTTGTGACAATAAATTGATTTTCTCTGTGTTTTAAAAAGTAAATATAATGAACTAGTTATCATGAGTTTATTTTGCCCAGTCTGATGACAAAGGCATCCAGTATGGCTTCTGGTAAAACAATTATGCAAATGTTAATTAGCCAATCAAAAATAATAATGGCACTTTAAAAGAAACAAAACAAAAGCAATTAAATACACATAAAAGAAAAGTTCTGTAAAGATGCATTACCTTTAAGTGGCTAAACGGCGCTCGGATCTCTGCCACATGAAAGAGAAATGAAACAACATGATTGGGGTAAATTATTGCAATAGAGCGGTTTCTTTGTTTAGGCCAGCTGTAGGTTACAGCATACACACGGATGTCATGGGGCTCCCCTTTGCTCTTTGTCCGATCCCCCCCCCCCTCCTCAATGTACACACACACACACACACACACACACACACACACACACACACACACACACACACACCACACTCACACACACACCACACACACAACACACACCACATAAGCGCGCGCGCACGCACGCACTGACCAAAACAACACATGGAAATTAACGTGGTACAAACATCACGTTCTCACCGTTTGCAGATAACGCAGAGGTACCGGTGATAAATTCGGGAGGGATGCTCTCCGCTGGGTCCCCGTTGTTGTCCTCGTCCCGTCCGCCTTCCTCCCCTCACTGGATGCTCTCCGCTCTTTGTGCCTGTCGTGCTCTTCCTCCTCCTCCTCCTCCACCTCCTCCTCCTCCTCCCAGTGTACAGATACTACAAGCTCGGAAACGCGTATGTGTGTGGCTTTTTTTTTTCCCGAACAAAAACCCCGTGTTCCCTGTCTCCGGGACCGGACGAGAGGAGTCCTGGCAGGTGAAGCAAATCTCAGCCTGTCACGGGTTGCTCTGAAAATCTCACTGGACTTCAGAAAGAGTCCACGCTGGATGGAGGTGGTTAGTTTATCACTTTCACCAGAGCCCACGCCTAATTCCAGTTTAATTACCAAAGTGATAACGGGCTAACGAGCGGCTTAATTTCCTCTCACTTACAACTGTTTGAACTTGCTCGCTCTTCTTTCAGCCGCCTTCTTCAAGCCTCGCTTAACAGTGCCGACCGTCTACCGGACGATGCTCGCTAATTCCTCGAGTTATTTGCTATTTTTGTGTGCGTGAGTGTGTGTGTGTGTGTGTGTGTGTGTGTATCGTCTCTCTCGCTCGTGCGTCCAACGGCAGTGTGGCTTTTAACGTCCCGTGGCTACCGGCGTCTCTCCGCTCTCTTTCTCCCCCTCCCCCTCCTCGCACCAAGCGGTTGCTAGCGTGTGACGTAACACCCGGGACCGTCAATCAGCGGTCGTGCCTAACTCAAACGAAAAAAACAAAACGACTCGCCCTGAGCTTGGCTAACTGAAGTAGAATCTTCACAAACATATTTATAACGAAATGCGTGCATTGGAGGAAAAGTTCGTATTTTATTGTAAAAAAGTGCTTCGTTTTTAGCATTCTTCGCGGCGGTATCTTTTGAGACACTACCTAGGAGACACCGTGCGCGGAGCCGCCTATTGTTCTCTCCGCGAGCCCTGGCCTTGGTGCTGAAACGATGCTTCTTGACGTGAAGCCGAAGCGCGCCGCCGATGACGAGCACGCAGTCACGACTACTACAGCTGTTCACGCCCGAGCCCGAAATCACGCTCACACCACACAGAGTGAAATGTGTGACAGAGGGAAGAGAGATAGCTCGGGGTTGGAGTTGGCCTACTTTACAGCCTGTACTTTGGGAAGCGACAGACATTGGCCTATTGCGCTGCGATATGTACAAAACAGGCAGCCTCCAATTCTCCTGCTTACTAACGACACCCTCTTCCCGTTAGGATCCTCGTCGATGGGGTGTATGTTCGTGCACGCAGTCCCGGAATGAGAGAGTGAAAAGAGGGAGTCACAGGGTTCATGGTAATTCACTCCAAAAGGTCACCATCTGCCTGCCTTGCCTCGTGCCCTCTGTGAGCCTGCATCCTCCACCACGTTCATCCACCATATAGAACACACACACACACACACACACACACACACACACACACACACACACACACACACACACACACACACACACAAACAGAGGTTTGCATCACCACACTGGGGGCCGTCGCACAAACCGAGCACCCGGCCAGGACAGGCACGCAACGCCCGCTGCGCCCTGAGGATGTGCACGGTGAGCAGGCAGCGGGGCCGCACGCCACTGGAGCTGTTAAGCCTCCCTGCACGAAAAAGAAGGAACTTCTGCAACTCACGCAAGTGCAGGCAAGGCCATGTAAGGATGCGCAGGAGGGAACGATCCAAATACTGAAGCTCTCTGCAAGCTAAAAATGGAGATCCTCATTAAACTCGGATTGTTTTAAAGTCGCTCCAAACAAATGCAGCCAAGTTTCAGCAGGTTCTATTATTTTATTGTCTGTTGCTGAGATTGCATTAAAACATTGTCGGAGTATACAATCTGGAGCCACATGTGGAACTTCAGCCTCCGTGGCTCACTGTCCCACAAATTCCATGTGAATTTGTTTAATATTTTATTGACCTTTTTTGGACAGGAATACTGTAATCTTTTCATGGTAGTAAAAGAAAAACGTTACCCTACAGTACAGTGAGGTGATAACTGCAATACTTGATGTAAAATAAAAATGCTATACAATAGTGTAGTGGTGAGATGGTCCCTTGAGTTGGGGGGAAACCCCAATGCTTATGTTTCTCCTGTGCCTTCAAGGTTTTTCTCTCGGTTCTACATGTCCTGGAGGCCAGTTTATGTCCCTGGTGCCCAAAGGCACAAGAGTTAATGTGACTCTCTGTCTCGCCCTGTGGTGGACAGGCAACCTGCAGATGCTGCTCGCTGGGTTCACTTATTGAAGTCTGTGACCTTAAGCTTTACAGAAGATGGATCCAAATTTCACTGCAGAATAAAGATATTCAGAGGTTGCTTTATAAATCATCATAAAACCACGACTACTCCACAAAAAGAAGCAAAGTTTTTGGGAAAATCATGTGTATAATTCAGTGTGGACTATTAAATTTTCGGTTATTTTTTGAAGGTTAAATATGCATTCCAGACCGTTTAGTATGAAGGAGGCCAAATTGATTCTTTTGATCATAATTCTTCCTGACATCTGTTCTGCACATACTGTTTTAATTATAACACAAAAATAAAAATCTCTTGTTCCCACTGAGGGCAAAGAACTGACAAAGAACTCCAATATCTATCGGTCTGGGGAGATAATGTTGCATGCTTCCCTGATCCTACACAACAGATTCAATTAAATGTGCTTCCTCTGAACTCTGATCTTCTGTTTTTTTTTTTGTTGTTGTTCCCAACATATTCCAGATATTATCTATTTCTGTAATCCTGCATGGATAGCAGTCTGAATTCATCTCAAAGTTTGAATAGCACAGCTTTTTCACACATTCAAATCATCAACGTGTTTTTAATATCTTTAAAATGTTTTCACCCCGAAGGACACTCATTTTTGAGGGAAAGCTGAGCCTGGCTGTTCATGTAATTGACTCAATAGCGCCACTATTTGGACAGAAGTGACAACATCACCTTTACACAGCAGACAACAAACATGATACAGACACCCAAAACATTTTCTTGAAACGTAATTTCAGTTTTATTTAAAATGAAGCTTGGAGATAAATTTTTTTCCACACTGTCTTCTTGCATGATAAAAAAAAAAAGTCTGTGTGCTGATAATAGTTTCATAAACTCTGGTGGTAACAAAAAATACTACAGCTCCTCAAAACAGAAAATAAATTACACGTTTTGAAGATAATAGATAAATTACTATCTTTTTTGTTTATATATAAAATGTTATATGTACTACAGGAGATTAGCGACAAGACTGACAAAGAAAACAGTCACACACACACACACACACACACACACACACACACACACACACACACACACACACCCACACACACACACACACACACACACACACACGCGCGTACACACATCCTATAACAGTTATATGACAGTTAGATGTGAATAAATGCAGTCTACAACTAGAGCTCTGATAACTTTCTTACTTTGTTCTACAATATAGGCACCATCTATATTCAAAGACATTATAGACATTAAAACATATCTGACAAATATACAGATTTCTCACCTCTGACTGAGTATATGTCTTAGTGGGAGGTGGGGAGAGAAGAGGAGAAGAGAAAAAGAAACAAAAAAAAAACTTTAAGGCAATAGAAACAGCATCAAGAAGTACTTACACACATATACAGAGGTCACAACTTTGATATGCAAAATAATAACTTTTGCGGTCAAAGCAGATTGGCTGCATTTGATCCAGATCATAAATAACCACACTCAAATACTCTTGGAAGAAAAAAAAATCATTATTCTCCTCAAGGTTTCCTATTTCTGACTTCACCACATAGGACAGATACAGCAACCCCTCCCAGGATGCTGCAACATAAAGATGCTTTTGATCGGCAGGACTGTAGCTATTGTAAAATTTGACAAAAGTAGCACGTGTTTTGTCAAAATGTTCTCTATTTTTCCTTACGGTCAATAAATCTTTTCTAAGGAACAAAACTGACGATGAGCTTATTGTGAAAAAAGTACTGATTTCTGTGTAGTAAAATCCAGTATTTTTGGTACGTTGACATTTGCTATTACAGCAAACTGAAAGGCACTGAGTCCTTCATATATATTTAGATCGACTAAAACTATCACAAATCACAACGTCGAGTTACGTCCTGACCTTGAGAGTGGGGGACCCCGGTTTGAAACCCAGTTGCGACATGAAGGTGATACAGTGTAAAAACTAGCCAAGTCTATAGTCTAAGATACAATGACCTGCTCTGTAAAAGCGAGCAGCTGAATACACACTTTACTTTCAACTCTGCAGTCCTGAATATTTATCCTGCATTCAAAGAGTGTAAAACATGAAAGCTGGGTTTTGTTCATGCTTTTTGCATAATACGCTATTACTATAAATGGCTGTAGAGCTCCCAAGGCAAAAAAAAAAAAAAAAGCATTAATCTCCAGTTGGATGCTTCAAATTTGTAATATTTGGTAAATATTAACATACAACCTGGTGTTTTAGCTGTTACACATAAGGTTTAATACTGAGGATTATTTGATGATTCATATAATCTCTATGACACTTACAATAAATTCGGTTTTAAAAATGTGCGTTGGAGCAAAATCATACTGTATTAATTTTTGTGAGAATTTTTTTAATCACTAATTAAAAAATAAGAAAAAAAATCATACTGGGAAAAAGGCATAGCCCTGACCCCCCGGAGTTTTCCTTTATAAGCTCTCGCATAGCATTTTAAGACACTTTGTATTGACAGTGAAAACACAGTAAAATAGTACTTTCTTATATTTTCTGTTGTCAAAACTTGAGAACAACAGTTTCTTCTGCTCTTAAAACTCATTGAAAAACATTTTTTTTCAGTGAAAATAGGAGTGTTAGAAGTTTAAAAAAAATGCCTCAATGTAAAACCAATGGAGTATTAACTGTCCAAAATGTGTGCTGCTTAAAAACCATATTTTTGGGGGGTTAAAAGTCACATCTCTTTCCTTGTGTCTACTTATATTTGGTCACTTACTGCCGTGGTCACCCCCACTCCTTTGGTTTTCCTGCCCAAATACTGAACAGCAAAATGACACGAAGGAAATATATTTGGCAAACAAATAAAAGACAAACAATACGTAAATAAAATCCTTCTATCTTGGCCGGGGGGAAGCCACTACGTTTCAGTAGGGGACTTATGTATAGATCTATTCCCGCAGACATATCACTATAGTATACACAGCTTATCTGGCACTCATGGGAATCATTTTTCGAGCATAATTAGTGGTATGTATGTCTGACTACAACTGCTTTAAGATCCTCTAAATGAGGAGGAATCCTAACAAACGCTAAATCTGCTGCGGAAACACAGCAGTGTTCTCAGTGAGCACCTTTCATTATAACCTATCAGTCACCGAAATGAGAGGAAATGACAGTAAATGCCCATCGAGCCCTGTGTGACACATTAGGAACGGCTAAAGCTGACGCACGCTGTAAACTGAAGCAGGCTCGGTGGAAGCTATGTATCTGAGGAACCATAACTGTACACAGAGTACTTACTGGGAAAGGTAACTGGCTGCTCTCACAGTGTTTAACCTGAAGATTCAGGGGAACGTGGCTAAATGTTATTTGAATGCCATCACATGTCTACTCTGGCTCTTCGTTTCTACTGACGCGTCATTTCAGGGGTTGCAGGCCCCGTTCGACCTGGCCACCGGCTGCTTGTTAACCACGGCCGTCTGCGGTTGGCCGGTCAGTGCCTCTTGGCCCGCTGGGCACTCTGGGCACAGGAGGCACAGCAGGCAGTCTTGTAATAGGAGTAGACGCACAGCCTGGCCTGCACCACCATCATGCAGTTGTGACGTCTGTCCCGGCAGTTTTCGTCTGCGGAGAGAAGGCGGGAGAGATATTAGCCGAGAGACAGACTCCAGCACACCTGCCTCGTAAATAAACACCGACCTGGGACCCGCGGGCTGCAGGGTATGATGTTGCAAATTTGCTCCTGTTCAGGTTTGTTGCTGGGGTCACAGTCAAAGCTGTGCTTTTTATCCTGTGTGAGACAGCGGACCTCCCGCATCTGTAAGCCCTTCCCACAGGACTGCGAGCACTGAGAGGAAAAGAACATTTCAAAAAAATAAAAATAAAGGTTAATATGAAAACTGACAGCGGCCTGATGGAATTCTGTTCTCCTCCCCGTCCTCTTGTCGCTCACCGCGCTCCACTCTGTTGTGAACCACTGTGGCCTACACTCGCCCATCTCGCACTCCTGCACAGCGGAAGGCTTGTCCAGATGAGCACACTCAGAAGCTGGAACCACGGTGAAGTCCGCCGCCATCTTTTGGACACAGATGATGTCTCGCCGCTGCGTCCCGTTCCCACATGGGACATTACACTGGAAACACAACACAGCTCAGTCACATACGGCGGCTGCCTGACAGAAAAAAAAAACTAGTGAGTGATATGGACCACAAATGGAAACATTCGAATTTTCTCTTTTGTTTTAACTGAGCAATCCTGTTTTTTAACCAATATAAGAAGTCTGGAACTTTCACCAACACTGGTTTGTATCTTGGTCCCAAATTGCAACAAAGCGCAGCAACACTTGCTGTTTTCATCTTTATTTGAATTCACAAATTTAAGCAAATGAGCGAACAGTGAACTGTGGGTAACTGAATGGTGCTCTCAGCACGTTCAGAGAAGCTGAACGTGCAACGCAACATTTCTCACACGCAGCGGTCATCATCTGTACAGTAGAGAGGAGTTCGGAACGCCTCAAAGTAAAAGTGGAGGCTGTGCTGCTAGTGTCAATGCTGCTATAATTTTAGAATAACACAAAGAAGCATTAAAACTTAAATAAAACAGCTGAAAAAGGTGGTTATTTTGGATTGTTTTGAGGTCAAAGATGCATTTTCAGATATTGGGATGACACTAATGCTTGCATTTAGCAAGAAGATGCATGTTTGCTGCACAACATGTTTGATATGGAATAATGCTTTGTTTTCAAAGTTCTCAGGAACACAGTGTGAAGGCCGCTCTGTTTTGTCTGAAGTCACTTGGAAACAGCGTCTGCTAGTCTCGTGAGATCTAGCTATATGAGATGGCATGGCCGGAAGTCATGCCAGAGTCGGGTTGGATTCTCTCCGGAGCAACAGCCTTGCTCTCAATCAGCTGATTTGTGTGTGCTTCCTCTGCAATCCTCAATAAATCCTCCTTGTGCAGCGTCAACACCTTGACTCGTCATCTTTGGCTCTGATTCACCAAAAATTCCACAACAGTTTGGGGGCTCGTCCGGGATCTAAACACAACATAAACGAGGTGAGTGCAAATGTTTCCTCTGTTAAATATTTAACTCAGGAAGTAATGCCTTACCTGTGGGGATGTTTGACTAGATAAAAGAACTATTTCATAGTTGATTGGAATTGTAAAAGCAAATTTCTAAACATAAAGAGCCAAAGATGTCCCTAAATTTTTGATTGATTTTTATCAATCAACTGCTAATCATTGATTAGTAACGATTGGGTTGTAACAATAATTTAATTCTAACTTGGAACTGTGGCTGAGAGAGCTTAGGAAGAGTTTCTAGACTTGGAGTCTGGACGGCCCTGGGGGCCACTGGCGTGGAAGGGCTGAGTCCCTGAAGCGACTTTGTTTTCACTCGGATTGGATCCGAGATTGACGCACCGCAGAGCTTGGGGGGTATCTTAATATAGCCTCTTCACCAGGGCGGGCCTGGTGCATGTAACAGAAGGGTTGATGATTTCCCTAACGGGCTGACCTGCACTGTTGCAACTGTGGGTGGCGTCGCGTGTGGAAGTTTCTACTGGTGAAACTTTTTGAAAACTGGGTGAGTGTGATTCTGCAGGTCACACCTCACGACTCTGACTCTCTCTTTCACGTTAAAAGAAAAGGGGGTAAATAAAGAAGAAGGTAATGATGCTGGGAGGTTGTTTAGGTTTGTAGAGGACATGTGTTGCTGTTTGTGTTGCTGTTTTGTGTGCAGTTATTGTTTGTGCTAAACTTTTGGTAAACACCAAAGTGTTAAACATAGGAAAAGAAGAGACAGGAAGTAGAACAGCACGGCGTGGTCTGATCCCGTTAAAAGTTTTCAGCAACTATTCGATAACTTCACACCGGTCGGGGTGGTCGGCAGGACCAAGATATTGGAATGTTTAGAAGAGTCACAATCTACGGCCCGAGCGATGATTTCTGGCTGGTTACGCAGACAACCGACTGATCTGAGAACACCGAGAGAATTAAAGTTTACTTTAATGCATGGTGGTTTTGATTTGCTGGTTCTGTGTAAAACACGGATTGCGACTCCTCACTCGTGCCACAAAACCGGTTGTTGAAGAGAAGTGTGAGGATAGAAATGCTGAAGAGAGAGAGGCAGGCAAAGAGAGAGAGAAAGAAATAGAGAGAGGCAGAGAGAGAGAGAAGAGAGAGAGACAGAGAGAGAGACAGAACAGAGAGACAGAGAGAGAGACAGGCAGGGAGAGAGAGACAGAACAGAGAGACAGAGAGAGAGACAGGCAGGGTGAGAGAGACAGAGAGAGAGAGAGACAGAACAGAGAGAGAGAGAGACAGAGAGAGAGACAGGGCAGAGAGAAAGACAGGCAGAGAGAGAGAGAGAGAGCGGCAGAGTGAAGTGAAGAGATGAAGGGTTTGATGAACAGGGAGGAAGAACAGGAAGTTAAGAAAAATAAGCAGGGATTTAACCAAAGGGAAGGTTTTCAACCTGTTTGTTTTGTTTCCTGTTTTTTACATGTTTAAAATAAGGAATCCATCAATGAGTCAACAAATTTGCTTGTTGAACATGTAATCTACTCCACTATTTTTAACCTGAAGTCTACTGAGGACACCCAAAATTTGAATTTATATTCAAATCATTGAATCTAAGAGCCTGTCTGATCACGATGAGTTGATTAATCTATGATGTGATTGATGATTGGTTCTCTGAGAGAGATTCACTCTGCAATCTTAAAAATTGATTTATCTAAAAATCAAATTCAACTGCAGATTAAACCAAAATAAAGGAAAAACAGTCACCTTTTCCTAAAGAGAGGGAATACAATAGAAATAAATTCCTGCTTATATCTACACACAAGACAAGCTGTCTTGGCATAGTTTTTCATTATTCCTCTGAGGAACAAACTTTGAATGCAGTATTTTATCAGATGAATCAAATAAGATGTCTGCTACTGACAACACAAAACATCCATTGGTTAAAAGTAACAATACTTTGAGCAGTTTGTCTAGAGACATGCTTTGCACTCATAAGTATTTTCTGACACTGGTACTTTTACGGGTCATTGAGCATTAATCAGTGTAGCAGTATTTGTACTTCAGTGCTAAATTTTCAGAAACCTCTGCCTCTGGAAATTTGTCAAAATAAGTTTCTTTTCTTTTCCATCTTCAGTAGGTGGGCAGAGGCCAGGAGAGCCACCTGTGAACCGTTTCCTGGATAATGCTGTAAAGCATGTGATTCAGGCCTGTTTGAGAGAAAACTGATTTCTCCAAGACTGCCAGCTGTGTGCAGGGTCAGAGGTCACTGCTTGAGCCATTGACAGGTTTGAGGATGGTTCCCTGAGGACAAACTCTCAGGATGATTATTCATGATTGTGTTAAAGAGAAAAGACAACCTGAATTTGCTGAATTTGAGAGGCAGTCTATTTTCTTTGACAAAATTTCCACACTATTTTAAACCGTCCAAAGTGAGCTGAAGAAAGCAGTTCTTTCAGTGGTTCCTCCTTATCAGACTGCTGAGGAGCCAAGGACCCTGAACAGAAAACAATCCAGAGAAAATATCAGCACCAGTGAGAGAATGAGGACGAAGGTCCACCAGTCACATTGTTTGATAGACAAATATGATAATATACTAATATGTTTTTCTCTTTTGAGTGTTTGTTTTGTTATAAAGTCCTGTACAGGCACTCGCCGCTCTGATCCACAGCCCCGATCCCCACGGCCAGCTACACTGCGCCAGCCAACCGGGAGGGAGAAGCTCTGTCAGCAGCGGGAAGTGCAGACATACACACACACACACACACACACACACACACACACACACACACACACACACACACACACACACACACACACACACAGGAGTGACGAAACTCAGATTTTAGCGAGAAAATTGTTTTTTCTATGATGATGACATGTGTGGTGATTCTCTGTTCTTCTGTTCTGCTGAGACTTTCCATACAGGAGGGGAGATGTTGTGACTGCGAAAGCAGTGGACACATTCTTGGAGATGGCTGCTCCTGGTGGCTGGCTGGGAGGAGGCTGTGGAGGCGGTGGGTTTGATTATGACGTGAAAACATCGGACGTGATAACGGCGTACCGCTACGTGATGAAAAATATGAGGCAGCATGACTGCGACAAGGTCAGGCCATGAACACACACACTGGGGGGAAGAGAGTTTAGACTTTAAAAAGTTTTAAATTCCTTACTTTTTTAGCTTTTGAATGAATTATGTGTTTTGTTTGTTTTATAAGTCACTAGGAAGATATCAGTGGGTCGACGGGCTGAACCGTCCTGATCAGACTGAACCAGAGGCAGCAGGAAGCCTCCATGATGGTCACTTCTTTCCCCACATCACTGTAACCTGAACACAGGGTGTGATGCTTCTAGTTTTAGTGAAATAGCTTTAATTATCAACCAATTGCTCAGTTGGGTGAAGAATTAAAGTTAATTAATTAAATTAATTTGTTTCAATACAGTTTCAATGAAATAACTTGGAGGTCACATTCCGGGTTTTCAAACTGAGTGAAGGGGGAGACAGAAGCTGGAGGTTTATCTCGACCTTCCCCTTCGACATAACAAAACTAGCATGACAATGTTTTTACATGACTGTGCTACAAGAATTTGTTACTGTCTATGAATCTACATTCCTAACTTTGAAATCTACTGAAATGAATTACATTTGCACCTTTATTTGATTTAGTTGGAGAATTTGTGGACTAACTATAAAGAGATTACTCAGATTTAGCATCGACTAAACCTCACAGAATCACACGGGAGCTAAATGTCTAACTGCTAGAGATAGACAATAGAATGTTTGTGCAGGAGTCATGGGAGGTATTGAATGTCTTATGAAGTCATTGAATGATTCAGTGATGTTTAGTACCGACTATTTTACACCAAGATGAAGAGGACCTGATGGGTGGACATTTTTCCAAGATTTTATAGAAATCAACTGAACTGTACTATCTACTACTTCAAAATCTACTGATTTTAAAATCATTTTGTCTTTTGGACCTCTGACTCATGCTACTATCCAGTCGTTGACCTGTCTGACCTGTCTGCTGCATTATTTTCACTCAGATTGGATCCTGAAAGGCAATATTTACCTGCATTCACCTAAAGAGGTAAATAATGCTTCACATTTGGCCCAGGCCTTTGTCTCTAGTCTGGGAGTTTATGCATCGGCAGTGAGGGGATCTGGATCTGGACCTGTCAGGTGGAACTCTGATAGAGTATGAGGTTGATGTTTTCCCACCAAAAGGTTGAAGGAAGCTTGAAGAGCCTGACACTGTTCTACTCCTGAACTGTCTCCCTGAGGGAGGCCACCGAGCATCCTGAGCCCAGCTGCAGCTGAAAGTGACGTTCCTTGGACACGTTCTGGAGGAGAGGATCTGGAGGAGAAGAACCGGTCCTGGTCTTCGGGAAGACCTGAACTGTGGTCTAATCTGCCGCTACAGACTAAAAGAAGAGACGTTGTCTTTTCTGGGTCTGGCAGAATGCTGTCGTCACTGGATTTTTGGTTTGCAGCTGTAGACTCTGTGTTCGAAACAACCACACAAGGATGTTTCTGCAGGACTGGAGTGAACAGAGACCAGGTCACAGGAGGGTCAACATCTGGAGGAAGACTAAACATCGGCCTCTGGTCGG
Source organism: Salarias fasciatus (assembly GCF_902148845.1). NCBI lineage: Eukaryota > Metazoa > Chordata > Actinopteri > Blenniiformes > Blenniidae > Salarias > Salarias fasciatus. The sequence goes on along the minus strand of NC_043755.1, from coordinate 5,230,388 downwards.
GGATTACCTGGCTACGGACCGCCCTGTCATCTCTATTCCAGGAGAAGGGACGGTTCTCTACAGGTATTCTGGTTTGGACACATGGATCACGGTTTCACCCTGATGCTAATTTCTCTTGCAGACTCCTGACTGGGTTCCTGGGCTCCTAAATAGTCTGTGAGCAGCTGATGTTCCAGCAGAGATTATCACTGCAGCAGGTTTTGGTTCGGGGCGACGGATGCGTAGTACATGCGTCACATTCTGCTGCTGGCGAATAAAGCACAGAGTGCCTGTCAGCAGGGGGGTCGGGGTGTGAAGCCATGTTCTGTGGTTTTAATTTTACCTTGGAAATATCTGCTCAATTGAATATGTGTGAATGTGACTATGACTGTGTTACGGCTGACAAACTAACTTACTAACAAACTAACATTGACATTGATGACTGACTTTGAGAACGACCAGATGTTCAGTGTTTTATTTTTGTGTTCAATGTTTTTGCTGATTTTAAGGGTTTTTCTTTCTTTTCTTAGTTTAGCTTGATTGGACACATCGCGGCCACTGATTGTCTTTTGCCTTCCTGGTTGATTGGCCTGGACCAGGATTGTTGTTTGGCATGAAGGTATTTGCAGCTGTCACTGTCCCATGGTATGCTGGTTTGTTTAAATTGTGCATCCATGACTGAGTGTCGCTTGGTGTTTTTGTGACAGTGGGTCAGTTGGAAATGGTCGTTGAAACATAGGTAACTTAGGACATATAAAATAAAAATGACAATGCACTTGGAGGAACTGATCTTATTGATGTTAATGGAGAACATTAATATTGACGTGTGATGCAAATGAAAAGTGGTTTCACTTTGTCTGGCTTTACTGTCTCCGATAGTGAGTTAGATTATTGTTAAAATTCGAATTTATTTTGTGTCTGGTTTTGTTTAAATTGAAATTTAACAACAGGAGGGATTGATATGGAATAATGCTTTGTTTTCAAAGTTCTCAGGAACACAGTGTGAAGGCCGCTCTGTTTTGTCTGAAGTCACTTGGAAACAGCGTCTGCTAGTCTCGTGAGATCTAGCTATATGAGATGGCATGGCCGGAAGTCATGCCAGAGTCGGGTTGGATTCTCTCCGGAGCAACAGCCTTGCTCTCAATCAGCTGATTTGTGTGTGCTTCCTCTGCAATCCTCAATAAATCCTCCTTGTGCAGCGTCAACACCTTGACTCGTCATCTTTGGCTCTGATTCACCAAAAATTCCACAACAATGTTAATGCACTAACTTGAGTACAGCTTCCAGGACTCGGTAATGGACTTCTGCACTTTGGGTAGTCGTGACTGTCACTCGCTGCTTTGCTACTTTACAGGATGTACTGTTCACTCAGCTGTGCCAACTGTATCCTTTTTTTTTTTTTTTACCGCAATTCTGCATCCAAATATAGGAAAATGTTATGTTACAGAAGCAGCAGCAGCAGGAAAATTGTCACACAATTATAATGAACCCTTTCAGGACAAGAACAAGCGGGTTCATTTTAATTTCACGGCTGTAGAATTGTCAGGAAATGTGTGTGTGCTCCTGCACTTTTTTTCTAAGATAAATTTAACTTTCTATATCTGGAAATTGTTCAGTATGACTGTGATTTTGACAGCACTGAGAAGGTCACCTTATAAATGTCAGACACATATGAAAATAGGTTCTGAGTGGACTGTGGAGTTCAGTGCAGAAGTTAATTTAAAGTAGGCATGTCAAATCCTGCTTTCGGTAAAAAGATAGGAACATAAAAAGTCTTTTTTAATTTGATTGCATCATTTTTAATGTTTTGTTATGTTTGTCTGTTTTATTGAGCATAAATCATATTTTTCGTGCCCTCCACACTGTTTTCCAAAAGCACATTTTGACTGTTTCCTCCTCGGGTCCCACCTGCGTCCAGGGGCTGCTGTACCACGTGGTTGTCGCCACGCAGGGTCCTCCATTGCACGCCTTCATCTCGGCCGGTTTTTCCCCGACACAGTCCCCTCCTCCTCCCCCCTCTCTGACGCCTCCCCTGGTGAGACACACCACTTCTCTCCTCTGCACCCCGGGGCCACACTGTGCCAAACACTGACGACACAAAGTGGGAGATCATGTTGAGATTTACCGTTAAGAGCATGTTAAGGTCTTCACTCCCCCGGATGCGTGTTACTCACGGTGTCGGACCAGGCGGTGAAGTACCAGTTGGTCACACAGGGGCCCATGTTGCACTCCTCGGTCCCTTGTGGGCGGAGCCTGGAGTTGCACTCCACGTCGTTGACGATGCTGCCCTGATCACTGACACAGCGGACGCCTCGTGTCCTCCTGCCGATGCCGCAGTCCACTGAGCACTGCGGCCGGTGCATGTGAATGGAGAGAGAAACCAAAGACCCAAGATGAGTTACAAATATGTGAAAATCCTCACATTAATGAAATTAAGCAGAGAATTATTAAAGGAGGCTGCCCATGTGATGAAGGTGTACTGTTGTGACAGTAATGGTGGATGCATTCGGCCTCGTGCTGGTTCTGTGGACGTACCGTGCTCCAGTCGGAGCTGACCTCCCAGTGGGAGCAGAGGCGGAGCTGGCAGCTCTGCACCGACTCCGGCGGCGTGAGGCCGGCGCAGCGCTGGGGATGGACCATGGTGGAGCGGTCTCCGAAGCTCTGCCTGCACTGGAGCTGCCTCTGCTGCACACCGGAGCCGCAGGAGACGCTGCACTCCGACCAGGCGCTGGCCTCCCAGCTGATTCCAACATCAGACAGTTAAAGCAGACTTTTACACTCATAGCACACAAGGTTGAGAATCTTCACAGAAGCATTTGTCAAACAAAATTTTTCATACTTATTCTGAGGCTGATTTCTTCAGTTTGCAGAAATTTCACCAATTTAAAGACGTTTCTTTACATTTCTCTTTCGCTCACGCCTAATAGAGGAAGTTTTCACTTCATTACTACATCTGGATGACTTTAAAGTGCTCTTGGATTGTTTATAGGTGATACATTTTGTTTTCATAAAAAAACGGATATATTCTCCACGAAGTGTCTGATTTATTTTTGTAATTTGGAAAAAAAACAACATCTAAGGAAACAAATTAAGGAAAAATGAATGTTAGTAAAGCTTTTTGGTGTACTTTTAAGTGGATTAATTACATAGTATAAATACTTTGTCTTTCCTTGTACAGCACGGCCTTTTAAGAAATGAAAGAATGATAGCTATGTATTTATGTACGTCTACTCACAACGGTGGGCAGGGATGTGTGTTACAAGGCTCCTCCTCGGGAACAGGTTTGGCTGCAGAATCGCATTTCCTGTCCGGAACTTCTTCGTCCGTGTGTCGGCTGATGCACAGAATGACTCTGTGCTGCGATCCTGCAGACGGAGGGCGAGACGGACGCACAGTTCATCTCCATGTTCTTGTACTTGCACCCAACAGCCAGAGGAGGGTGACACCACATCACTCAAAAATAATTACGCAGATGAGACTCCTGTGTGTGACAGCCAGATGCAAATCTTGAAAGTCTGACCTTTGCCACAGGAAGCGGAGCACTCCGTCAGCCCGCCTCGCCGCCACACAAACGGCGGGTCGGTGTCCAGCGGCAGGTCAGTGCGAGGCGGAATCCGAGCGTTCCTGTTGGGGGCAGATCCCCGAGGGCGCAACCTCTCCGGTGTCCACCTGTCTGAGGAGGGGGGTGAAAACACGGAGGTGGAGGGGAAAGACGGGATGGAGACAGGCGGAGGAGCCGGAGGGGGGTTCTCTATGGACACAGTGAGGGGACCTGCAAGAGAGGGAAAAACATCGACACGAAGACAAATTAGAGCAGACAGGAAAGGTGGAAGAAAGATTAGGACGAGACAAGGAGGAAAGGACGATAAAGAGCGAGGAAAAACATGAAATATGAGGAAAGCGGTGAGTCAGAGGACTAATGAAGTCATGATGAGGTCAGGGTCTCGTGGTGGAGCAGATAGCCTCCCATCTAGGTCATAGTCACACAAATACACACACACATTTGACCCACAGCCACACCCACTGACATCCATAAATACGTCAATCATTCTCCAAGGACGTGGACCACAGGGGTGTCTCCTTCAGTAGTTTTCAAAGAAGGAATCTTAAAATGTTGATTTACTGATTAACAAGTCAAGAATCCAAGATGTGACTGTGGGGAACATGTAGAAAACACATCTGTTAAGGTGTCTGTCAGAGAGCCGAGATAAGAAAGCGGAGGTGGGACGGACTCACTGCGGAGGGGTGCCCTGGCTGGTTCTCGCTCTCTCAGCCTCTCTCTGGGTGTTTCTCTGAGCGCCTCCCTCTCCAGCTCCGGCACTCTCTCCTTCTCGGCCTCCTTCTCTACGGGGATGTAAACTCGTAGTCGATGCCCGGGTTCTCCTTGTGGAAAATGATCTGGAAAGCGAAATAGGGCGAGAGCGCAGATGAGGAACGCCCTGAAACAACTTTACGGATCCCTGTGGAGAAATGTACTTGTCAGAGGTCAGGAGTCAGGATGAGCTGCAGAATTTGCTCTCTGGCTCTGGCAGGCATTTAGTGTCACGCTCCAGCACTGCCTGCTCTCCTCGCTCCCACTCCAAAGCCCCGCAGGCTGTCTGCAAGATTTAAGTCAAGGTCATCTAAACTTAAACAGCAGGTGTCCCAGAGCAACAAAATTTTGATATGTTATATTTTGCAGCCAATGTCCTTCAGTCAGTGGTTTAACCTGGTGGTGCAGCACACGCAGGGAAATATCTCGGCAACTGGGAACAGTCGTGGTACTCAAGAAATGAAGCCAAATGACTGTGGTCATGCAAGCCTTAGCATCTGAATTTAAGCCAAAGAAAACACAGTAAAAACACCCCTTCTCTTTGGAGAGGGTCAGCTTTCTTGTTTTCTTCAGGTTTGAGTCTTAATATTGCCTTATAATATCTACATACTTGTGGCTTTTTTTTTTTTTTTTTTTATCTGCAAGTGAAGTAAGCTCTGAGATTAGATTTGTATGTACTGGCCCAGCAGTGTGTGCCACTTAAAGATAAACTTGCGTGTTATCTTGATAAACACAGAGCTTAAGTCTTCGATGGTCCTAATCTGGATGTTGTACAACCAAATAATGCAAGACTTTTTTGTCTACAACACCAAAGCTAAGCTTCTTCAATTAACAGTCTCAACCTCTTCACATAATGCAGCAAATCAACAGCATGAACCTGATTCAATTACATTAAAACTCCCCGGCTTGGCTCGCTTCACTTCATCTGTACAGCATTTTTGAGCATTCAGTCAGCTTTACAGCATCTCAGTACTGCTTTACACTTCTAATGTCTTATTTTAGTACCTGATAAGACCTTCAAATTGCAGGTGATTCCTGAGATCAGTCCTGCTATTTTTTACTCTTTCCTGCCCTGAAGTTACCAGTTGTAAAGCTGCACATGACTCCTGTTCTTTAATAAGATCTTAGCCTGCGGTAAGTGTTGTTATTGTTAAGCCCTGGATGGTCTGACGTGGCTCAGGCTGGGAGCTTTCGCGGAGCTGCATTTATTCCGACCTAATTCAGAAATACCGCTGCCTATCTGGAGGATCTTGACACAGAGCAGGAGGGCGCAGCCTCAGGCGGCTCACGGCGGCGGTATAGGGACGGTAAATATTCAGCGTCCACACACGTCCCCGTGTCTGTCAGTGATTGTTATCATTAACTTCATTTTGCCGTGGCCTGGATCATGTTTGCTTACTGGGTAAAAATAAATGCCTTCCTGTGGTCCAGTACTTACATACAGCTGGAGCTGTGCCGTGGTCGGCCCCGGAGCCTTGAGGGACTCGCCCCGCTCCTCCTCGCCCTCCACCTGCGCTCTGGGTCGGGCGTAGGTGAAGGTGGTCCCTCCTGCCGGGTACTCCCCCGGAGGGTCCACAGCCCAGCGCCCGTTCACCACCGAAACCCCCGTGCCACTTCTCATAGCTGGAGAGACCAAGGTGGAGGTCAGAATATCGGAAGGATTCAAGTTTTTTTTTTTTTTTTTTTAATTTCTGTTTTCACGGTCGGACCTTTTTTGGTCTGGAAAATACTCAGGAAACCCTGGAATGGTCAAACACATCCCAGACAGACAAACCAAGGTTGGAGGCTTCTCATAAACAAACAGGGGGTTGGTAAGACAAACACTAACACATACATGTACGCCCCTTCACTTACTGCCTTTCAGGCTCCGACAATGCTTGTTTGCCTGGACTGAGTCAAAGTCAACGCTCAATCCCACGTTCATGGGCCGCATCTCATTCCCAAAGCTTCCTCTCTTTTCACAGTCAAGAAATCTTCAACCAGGCGTGTGTGTGTGAGGGTGGGTGCAGGATTTACCCAGGTAGTTGGAGCTTGCGCGCCTCTCCGTGATGTTAATGAACGTGGCGCCGGGCGGGATATCCAGGATCTTGTGGTAACCAAGAGGAACCGTGACATTCTGGAAACTTCCCGTCACCTTCCGACAGGAGGTTTCACGCCCGCCACACACTCCACACTTGTCAATCACGGAGCCGGAGCCCAGCACCCCGTCGCAGCCCTCAGTCTGACAGAAGAAGAAGAAGAAAAAAGGGAGAAAAGACTTGAGTGAAGGCTTAGACAATGAAGGGAAAGTGGGGTAAAGGGAATGAACAGGGGCTGCGTGGGAGGAATGGCGAGGAAGGGTAGGGAACAGAATAAAACTGGCCATGGCTATTCAGATTGGTAACTGTTGTTCAATAAATTCCTGCCAGAATCAGAAAAGCAGAATTAGAACAAAATCGCAGAGTGAGAGGGGGAAAAGGCAGAAGGAAGAAAGATGCAGGGAAATGAGGCCCAGAAAAGGGCAGTTAAGAAAAAAGGACTCAGACGTTTTGAGTCTGAATGCCCGCCTTAAATCAGCCTCCAGACGGGTTCTGGAATCAGTCAACCCGAGCTCGTCATACAGAATCTGACCCTGAACCAAAAGTCTCAGAGAAAATCTCACACTGAGATCTACTTACCAGACACCGTCCCTCCACGCACACGTCGTTGGCGCTGACGTTGAAGCAGGGGGTGCCGTCCCTGACGCGCTCTGCCTGGCGGACGTAGAAGCGATAGCCGGCAGGTCTGCAGGTGAGCTCGCACTGCTTGTCCGCGCCGACTGCAACACAAAAGACAGGGGTGGTGCTTTTACTCCACCGTGCAAGTGTTTGTCTTAAACAGCGAGAGCTTGTGTAGTTTTTTTTTTTTTTTTTTTTTTTGTCTGACTAGTGTGGAGAGGAGCCAGCTGGCCGGTGAACATCTTACCATGTGGTCAGGAAGCGGAGGCCACACAGAATAACCCCTGACAGTCAACGAGTGGGAGAGATCGAGATCATTTCCCCTGCCGCACACTTGTGCGAGGGCGCCGACTGCCGCACCGTCCCGGGAGACGCGCATGCAGACGAGCGGTGTAAACATGAGCTCGGGAAAAGGTAAGATTTATGAGTGCAGCCCAATGGGGACACACAGCAGGGGGGGGGGGGGGGGGGGTGTACATGGAAAGAGAGACAGGAGGGGGGAATCAAACAGGGCACTGCCTCAAGGTTAAAAAGGAAATGAAAAGTCCTTCAGTGCAAAGGGAAAAGGCAGAAAAATAGATGCGGGGGGAATACAAAGAACCTCACAGCGAAGCGGAGAAGCAAATACTGAGTCTTGTGGTGAAATGCAATAAGCAAATTAATAGAATTAATCAAATTGTAAGGGACAGAGATTATCTATTTATAAGGCAATCATTGAGACACTTTTAATGAAGGAAATACGAATAAAAATTTGATAAAATCTTTTGGAAAAGTGCAAAACTGACCAGAAAGCTTTCACAATAGTCCCAGTCATTCCACACACACACAGTCCCACATAACAGTGCTATTTTGATGTGCTGTGATGTGATGGGCGCTTCGGTATATTTAGACTTATCAGACATAAAATCCCCCTCTATGCAACTTTCAGTTTTTTGCATGCTGCGAAGTTTTCACAATTAACCAACAGTGTCACCAGTTTCTTTAAAGACAGATTTTCTGCCCAGGAAACCAATATGATCACACATGAATTTTCAGTCAGCTCATCTATTTTGTCTGATTCATAAATACCTACATGATTAGGCTCCACTGGCGCTGAATGACCTTGTGGTTCCACTTAGAGCTTCACGTGGCGCATCCAGAGGGAGTTGACATGTTTCCCTATTTAACTGCTGTCTGGTACAAACAGCCTTTTCTCTTCATGGTTTTAACATTTTCAAACATGACTCTGATTGAGATCATTTCAAGCCCAAATTGAAATACAGTCATGACTGATTTGGCGCTTTTGCATTGAGTACACTTAAATAAATAAGATAGGGTTAGGGTTAGTAAATTCAAGTTCAAATTCCCCCAATCAACATGTCTCCCAACTCGTCATTATTTTTCTTTTTGGGAAGAAAAAGAATTACTGTGCGCAGCCTCACATTGAGCTCTTTATCTAACATCTTGCCAGATGGGTCAAGGTGCATGTAATCAATCTTCTTCCTCAAAGTAAATGAAGATTTAAATGCATTTCGAGATTATGCTATCTTCTTGAAGAACAAAATCCAATTAAATATGATTTATGGATAAACATAAGGGAAAAGGTTGTAGTTCATAGCCTGGATTTACAGGGGGAAACGTATGACTCATAGCTGCACATGCACAAACATTGAAGCAGGTCTTAATGGGATAAAGAGGAGAGAAAGACGAGGAAAACGACAGGAAGTGCTCCTCAGTGGCTCCACTGTTTATCAATTTCTTTCAGGAAAGAGATGGGGGGTCTAAAAGGGGTCAAAGACTGTGTGTGTGTGTGTGTGTGTGTGTGTGTGTGTGTAGGAAATCAAGTTAAAGACATGAGCTCACTGGTTGACTACAGGGTCAGAGATTAACGCTGAAATGGAAGCGAGGAGATTGTGTCACAGGGAATGTTCAGGGTGAAAAGGACAAAATGTGTGCTTCTGAAAATCTGACTTCTCACTGCTGTGTCACTTTTCTCTGAGAATTTATGACACAAACGCGGCCACTCTGAAACTTTGCACGGCAGGATGCTTCGCCCGCAGTTACATTTCATAGCCGTTGAAACAATTAGAAAAATGAAGGCTTGCTCTTGTGGAATGGGGCTGTGTTAAGACAGAAGTGCATAAAGACACGATTTCAACAGTGAAACGTTTCCTCTTTCAACTCAACAAAACATCAGCAGCAGTTTCCATCAGTCTAAAGGTCAAGAGGTGGCGATGAGATAACTGAGAACAAAGAGAAAAGGTCGTCTACCAGAGCCTGGAGTTCACCTCCGGTGTGCCAGAGTCAAGTATGTGACGAAGCCAAAAGACCCCGATATAGTTTCCAAACGGCTTTACTTCAACAGGTGTAGCGGTACACAGGTCATCACTAATTAGAAGAGGTCGGGGCAGAGGAGGAACTGAGGGAAACTGCTTTTTCAAGTTGCTCTTGAAATGTTTTTGTTGGTTTCAATCCCAGTACGACTCAAAACACAACGTACAAAAGACACTCAAAGTAATTCAGGACGTGGGCAGAGTTAAGAATCAGGATCAGGTGATGACAAAAAAAAATTCAGCTGAACTATTCTGTCTCAGAAATATGTAAGAGACATTAAATGTCTGTCATTCACTCTCTTGGGTTTTATTTTTGCTTTTATTATCCATTACTTGGATGTTTTGTGATCTTAGGTACAAAAACAGTCGCAGTATAGTTTTACATCCCCCTTCCTAACTTTCTCTCAGGAGATCCAGCGTCAACAGATTGTTCTGTGAAGACATTAATGACTCATTCCTCTGTTTCATGAACTCTTTCCCAACTGACACAAGCCCAGGCCAACTACAGAACCTCTTTCATGTTGGAATCTTGTTTTCTTCAGTATTTAAAAATCTGAGTAGAGACTGGACGCAAGACATGAGTGAAACTTGTACAAGGTGCAAAGAAGCCAAAATAAGTCATTTGAAAAACAGATATTTTTGTGTATATTGTTCAGTCTGCTGGAGATAACTTTGGCTAAACATCGACAGACTATGCATTTTCAAGCTTTTGCAGTTCATCAGCATCTATTTATATCAAAAAGACACTTTCATATCAATAAGTGTTTCCTCTCATTAAGTGGGTGAAAGTGGGAACAAGGTTGTGCATGTGATACAAATGACTCAGACAGGAAGCTGATCATTGCACAAGTTTTTTAAGAATATGAAGGTATTGGAAACCAGGTACGACAACTTGTTTACAAATCCACTCCAAGATGTAGACGTGGCCCTCCAGCACAGTTAAACATCAGTGTCCAGATATTTACACAGTTTCAAGAGCGGTGATGAATTCAGCGCTGACTCATCAAAGTTGACTTTGTGGCTGGACAGTATATAATGTTTTGCATGTTTGTAAAATACATCAGGAATAATAAAGAAATATCTCATCAACATGTGAAATTATGTTTAAAAATAAAGCAAATAAAATTAGGCAATAAGATAAAAGAAAAATTCAAAAAAAATATATGATTCAAAGAAACAGCAATACAAAAATAGTACGTGACGAATTCAGTTGGTATTCAGAAACATTATTCATAAACTGACTTGTGTATATATTTCAATGGTCCTCAATCATAGTGGGGATTAACTGCTGTCAGATCTGTTTTATAGTTTCGAAACACAGTCACTATAATCCACATGGGTTTGGTTATATTTTGCTATTTCCATTTATCTGGTGCCATTATTTTTACTGCAGTCCAACAAGTGCAGAGAGACAGCTCTACACTACATATTTAGAGAGACCGGGAAGGGGAGGCAGTGTTCCCACCCTCTCTCTCTCTCTCTCCACCCTGGTTCTCTCTATCCGTCTGTCATAGTTATCTTTGAGAGATTAGACTGGAGACAGTGACAGAAAAAGAGAGGGGGAGCTAAAAGCGGGAGACGTGTCGCCACTCATGTACTCTCCCCCCTCCTCATCTCCTCATTCTTCAATTCCTCAAGACACGCCGGAGCACCTCTCGGCTCCGACTATTTTTTTTCCTTTATTTTGGTCTTCATCTTTCATTAATCTCTCTCGCCACTTCACTCTGTGTTTCTCCCTTCGCCTCGGTCTCTGACTGGCTTCCACTGCCTCCCTCTCCCTCTCTGAGCTTAGTGTTCAGACAGTGGAATATATGTTGTCTAAATATACTTCCCCATTATCTCTCCATCTAAACAAAACTCCAGCAGGGAGAGAGAAGAGAGAGGCAGTGGGACAGGAAGAGGGGGAGGATGGGGTGTGCAGAGAGGGATGAGGCCTGAAAAAAAGAGAATATCGAAGTAAAACAACACCTGCACGTGCAGCGCTTAGAAAACCACACAGATGCTGCTATTCAGAGCCGTGGCTGGGGGGGGGGGGGGGGGGGGGGGGGGGGGGGGGGGGACGATTAATCAGCGCTATCGTTTCTGTGGTTTACAACCGCCGCGGAAGCTTCTGTTTTAAACTTCTACTTCCACACCGAAAAGCCACGTCGGTCATGAGGCACATACATAACAGGGTCTGTCACCTTGAGGCAGAGGGCCACACGAGCTGACTGCAGCGTTTACCAGCAAAACCGTTTGGGAATTTATGCCGCTCCGAACAGACGAGCGCAGCTGGAGAAAAGAAATGACTAATGCATGAGTAGATGTTGAATGTATACACACACACACACACCACTGCAGCCCCCTGTGTGTTGATGAGAGGCTCGATATGAAGGTCTGGGCTGTGGCCAACGGGACCAGACTGAAGTAAACAGAGTGATACAGTTTACTTAACGGAGTGGAAAAGGATCATCTCCCGAGCAGCTCGAGTGTGTCCGACCCAGATGATGTCAGGAGCCCGAAGCCTGCAGCCCCAAAACCGACCTCTCTATCACGGCGGCCTATACATGTGACACCCTGTGACCCCCGTTTGCTCCAGGGCCCTCACAGTAATACAAGGGAACTGTGTTTTCTATATAACCAAGTATATCAGAGTGTGACGGTTCACCTCACAGATGGGTCAAACTTTCAGAAAAATTAGGGTAAGGGTGAACAACCATAAGTGTCTAAACTGAAATCCTTTGAACCCAGTATCGAGACACACAGCAGACGGAGAAAACTGGGAGGATGTCGAATAATCCAGCAACCTTTCTCTTCCCCGTCACAAACATTACAGTGGTGGCTGAAAGGACAGACCCGGTGTGTTTATACAGACAGTTTGACTCCAGCTGTTACCACCTGCAGCGAGCGCACAGAATTAATCATATAGATTCACCTCTGTCCTTTAGGCTGCCCTAAGCATGACCCAAATAATAAATGGGGACTTTAAGGTCGACCTGCTGTACTCCCTTGAGCAAACGGGGGCATCCAGCAGCAGTAAATCTGCCTCTGGACATTTCGCTCAGTGGATGGAAATAATAGCTCACATTATGCTTTATCTTCTCAATTGTTTGATAAAGACTATCTATCTATTGATTTAGAATGACAAATTCCATTGTATTGCCATATTGACCACTTCCCTCAACTCAGTTTTTTTTTTATTACTGTTAAATGGTTTGCCTGATACTTTCGATCCCATATATAAAAAAAACCTTGCATGTTTATTAAACGGATCATGTTGTTCAACCTCCAAAGTATAGCAGCATTAGTACAACGTTTGACTTGAGACATTTATTCGCCTGTCTTACAGGACCAATATTATTTTTTAAATATCCATGCTGCATATTCAGTTCAGTTTTTTCTGTTTTTTTTATGAGGAAAAAAAATGATTTCAGATTTTAACTGAATAAAGGTGATGCTGGATTACTTTGAAAAAGCATTGAGAGAATGTTTGTCCCTCACTCCTGCCTGCAGTAGGACAGAAAACCACAAACAAGCGCTCTCCTTACTACGTCATTTATGGACTTACACAAGTTTGCTGTCTTGTAAAATAATAATAAAAAGCCTTGTTTTAAAATTGATTGCAACCAAAATTTCCAAATGTGTTAAACTATGTAAATAACCCACTTTTAAGCGGTAATAATGGGTCTTTTTGTTGACCCAGGAGGAGCGCAGCACAAGCTGTAAATCAACAGAGGGTTATTATCATGAAATGAAGTCATTACGACTGTGCAAAGGGAGGCTTGTTTATTACACACACATTAGTCGTGAGGAAAATCGTGAGCGCTCATTGTAGTTCTCACTCTTTTCTTTTGGACGCCACTGACTCTGAGGGGGAAACATGGCTTTAACAGAGCAGTGTGCAGTCAGGCTGCAGAGCTTCTTTTGTTTTCCACAAAAACAACCAGGTGGAGTCCAGGAGACTTCAGTATGAAAACGTGAGATGGAAAATACAGACGGTTGGCTGAAAGCCTTGAAAGGGAACTTATTTCATTCTTGGGCTTGTTTCAGTACTAAAAAACGTCCTTTCATTCATCCATTGACAAAGTAGGTTTTTACCCTTTTGACAATGTGCAAAGCTACATTTTTCTATTTCAGACAACTAAATGTCTGTTTTCAATTTTCTGTGTATATTTAGATTAGTGCAGTAACTGTGTATGTTTTACTGGCTGCGTGGCGCTGCTGATCTGCGGTTTCTGGATCTATAACCTCACTTCTGTGCGTGCTGAGAAACTCCATCCGGACTGATGCAGTAATCAACAGACAGAAAGATATATAAACATACACGTGCCAACATTTTTCCCATATTATCTGGGATCTATGAGTCTATTCATTCACAGTATGGAAGGCCTTGCCAAGATGCTCGTGGCTGTAAATTCTCAGAGGCTCAAGCACATTTTTCTGAGTCTAATGACCACATTCTGTTGACATTATCCCCCAGCTGTGTTTCGCTCTTCTCTCACTCCCACGTTGGTAGTATTCCCCCTGTTCAGTTTTGTCTTCCTGTATTATTCCTCAAACATCCATGAGGGTTTTTTTTCTGGTTTTTTCCTACTCGGCATTAGAAAACAAATTAAAAAAAAAATCCCCACTGTGCTGAACTATTGCAGACTTAACAGGACCAAACAAACGAAAGAGCTCCACACACTCCGGCCCTGTGTTCTGCCTTCGCTCTCGGCGATCATGTGACTGAAACACTTCCATAGCATCACCTCTCACCTCCCTCTCTCCGTCCTTATTCCTCTGTTTTATCTCACTCAGTAGGAATCTGTATGCTTAGTCAGAGCAGGGAGGAGATACTTGGCAGGCAGGAAAGAGAGAAAATGGGATGTTGGACAAATGACAGGAAAAAGAGGAGAGGGGGAATGTTTTGTTCAATAAATAAAAGCAAAGTGAGTTCCAGTCGTTTTCTTTTTCTCTGGAGTCCCACCACCTCCGAGCAGGCCTGCTGTAGTGGGACGGCTGCGCTCGGCGCCAGCCAGTCAACCCGTTCCAGAAAAATACATATTTCACTAATGCCTTTTGACCCCCATCTCCCAGTCGCAGCGTTTAATTCCACCAGTAAGCCTATTATCACAGCCAAGCATTTAAATCCCAAACTGTGGTGTGTGTGTGTGCTAACTCAGTCCTCACCCTCGGTGAAGGGCTCCCAGTTGTAGAGCCGACCCATGAACTCCTGGGTGTTGAAGGCCGCGCACTGCTCGGCCCTGGAGTCGACGCGCCTCCTCCGCACACCTGGGAGACGGGAGCGACAGGACACAGAGGGGAAAGGTCAAAAATTCAGTGCCACATTGAATTTGTATGAAATCAGCCAGCGGTTAAACAGAGGGCTGATTCTGTCCTGCAGGAGCGAGGGCGGAGCAGGGAGTAAGAGGGGGAGAAAAAAAACCAATAAAGAGGGAAAAGAATTAACTTGAGATCATAGAGGTAAGCATAAACACACACTGGCATTACACACAAACACACACACACACGTGGTCTCCATGCTGCTGCCAGCGAACCCTATGAGAAACATATGGAAAGAATAGAAATTTTGGAAAGCAGTCAGTCACATAAATCCACCATGGCTTTCACTGCATGAGCACAGAATGTGAGCCTGTGGGTGTGTGTGTATGTGTGTGTGTGTGTGTGTGTGTGTGTGCGAGCACATATACAAGTCCACGTGCTGCTTTCATACAGACGTATACAGTACGTCCAACGTCTCGGCCAGTCAGGCGAGGAGGTCCTCGTGGAGTCGTAGAGTGGAAAGAGTCTCACATAACACAGGAATGACAGCGGAAACATCAGGTGGACGCCGCTCTGCGGGGCTACACTGCGTTGACAGTAACTCACTCGCCCTGTTTCATAGCTCTGTTTTATTAGGAAAAAAAAAAGATTTTAACAAAAACGATTAACTGTAAGAACCTCTGAAAAGAAAATCTACAGTTTTCCCCTCATTTCTACCACTTTACCCACCTTTTTTAATTTGTGGTGTGAGAACATTAACGACAACAACGGACCAAACAAGTATACACATGAGCTCCCAGTCTTTCACGTCGGTTTCATGCAAATCAGCCAAAACATTATGACACCTGTCTGATACAGCGCGTGTGTGTGAAAAGTTGTCCTCATCGCATTAAATTGTTCTGACACCTTTCGATCACAACCGCCGTTTACATCAGCAGCAGCTGGGGCTACAGAAGCTCGTCTCTTGGATCGGACCTCAGCGGCCAGCCTTCAAACCCCACCTGCATCAGTCAGCCTTGGCTGCTCGAGCATTATTTTTCCTGCACTGGTCCATTTTTGACAGATGCCGACCACTGCAGCCCACATGGTCTGACCGTTCATCCAGCCATCATGAGTTGGCGCTTGTAGACATTGCTTAAATCATTACACTTCCACATTTTTCCTCCTTTTTTCCACATCAGTTATGAGGACAAAATGCATCTTGACTGCCTAATACACTGTAAATCACACACCTACGGGTGGCATGATAAAGAGATGATAGGCGTTATTCACTTCACCCATCAAAACGTCTTAAATTTATGAATGATTTTATCTTTTTCTTCTCCTAAATACAGAGAACATGCAGTTTATGAAAGTGAAATGCTTCCAAATAAATAAAGAAATCCTCAAGTCAGTGGTGACAGAAAAAAATGCTCAGTTTGCAGAAGATTCTCACACAAGAGGAAACTTATTTTCAAGTTATTCTGTTCATATTGAAAAAAATATGTGTGGACATGCTGCAGGTTATTATAGAATATGCTGGAGCTGAGGGAAGATGTGCTGAGAGGTGCCACACAATTATCAAAATCACTTCATGAAAAACAGCAAAAAAGGCAGACGAACTCAGGTTCACTCACAGCCAGGATCAATATATGAATTCTGGCTGTGCTGAAGATGTCCTCCAGATGTTCAGAGGCCTCTATTCTGGACATATCTTCAGCAGCTTCTGCTAACTGGGCGACAGTAAAAAACCATAGTGCAGCATGACGACAGAAAACACTAGATCCAATCACTGCCTTAGACAAACTCCAGATGTTCTTTGTAAACATGCACAGATTTGGATGAACAGCTCCACGGAGGATTTACTCCAGGTGTCTTTTGTCTCTTCTTTTAATCCCGGTCTGACTATGTGGCGTTCACATCGGCGCTCTGCGGAGGCCAGACCATCTGCTGCATGACTCTCTCGGCTTTTTTCGTGACTGGAGATGGTTGTTTATGACTCTGCTCGAGCTTTTTGGGGTCATTGTCTTGCTGCAAAATGAACTTGACTGTGATCAGTCTTAGAAATAAAGCTGATTCTTTCATCTCTGTTCTCACTGCTGCACACACGTTTCCCTCACAGGGTGCCACTTCTGTGAGAAGCTGCCATCACCCGGTCCAGATGAGGTTACAGACCTCTATATACGGCATATTTCAACACATGCATGCACTGACGCACACTAGGGGCTCTTAGATTTCCTCTACCTCTAATCTCGCTCGGCTTCACAATCTTCTTGTCTTTCACTTCTTCTTCTTCGATTGGTTCCTCTTTTCCTTTTCTCTGCGCAGCTTTCCACTCACGCAGCTGTCACAAACAGCTGGAAAGTTTCTCGTCACTCATCTGGATGGACACGAATGAGGGAGCAGTCACACACACACACGCACACACGCACACACACACGCACATGCTAATGGACACATCGGCAGTTCCCATGTGAACCGGCGGCAGCGACAAAGTGTGACTAAAAGACTCCCATGGATGAGGCATCAAAGAATGCACTCGCTGACACCGGCCTCTCCAAATCCATCACTTTCATGGTGCTCTGTGTGTGGTGTGTGTGTGTGTGTGTGAAGGAATGTACGTGGACATCATGTCGCAAGGAGCTTAAAAGTATCATCTGTTGGTCCTGCTCTGCCAAAGTGAGAAACCAGCTCGTGAAACTTTATGTGGCACCGTTGGCCACAGCCACGGTACTGAACCGGACTCAGCTTGGTGTAATTTACGGCTGGCGTGTCGCAGTCCGGTTTATGCCTTGTATATAAAAGTGTGTTTGAGCAACGTCCGCCGGACACAGAAGTGCGTGTCTTGGTTTGAAGGTCGGCGAGCGTACGCGACCCGATGTTTTCAGGAAACTTGTGTAAATCTGCCCGGACGAGTGTGTGAAATGCGGTCGGTAATGGCTGTAAATATTCCCACTTGACATAAACATGCTGAGCCCCGTTTCAAAACGGACGGATTCTGTGTATCGGGGCATGCGTGTGCTTGTAGAACCAAAACATATGTGGACAAGTTCCCCAAACACACACATTCGAGGGCTGGAGAGGGCAGCTGCGCAACGCTGGTCAAACTGGAAGAAAGAAAAAAAACACATAAAACAGAAAATAGGCTAAAAGAAGAGAATGACGGGAAGAATGCAAGAAAAGAAAAGTATGTGCATTCATGCGTTGGATCCTAGAAACACTTTAGGGCGAGTGGATTCTCCTCTCGAGAGAGTTTAGGGTGTGTAAAAACATCGGGAGGCTAATGGACTGATGGAGCGAGGAGGGAGGGGGGTGAAGTGAGCGAAAACAGAAGAGAGACGGAGGCATGTTCGCTGCTGGTTCATGAGTCTGCGGGAGAATTTGTATGTTATTGTAAGGCCCGGTATACTGTGACTGCAGGGTTGGGGGGGTCTCCTTATAACTGCCGAGGGGAGCACGAACAGAAGGAGGGAGGAGAGGCGCAGTGAGTGACAAACGGAGGGGGCAGATACCCAACGGGCCAAGGGTGAAGAGAGGGGAAAGAAATGAGTTTTACAGGAGCAGGAGCCGGTTTACCATCAGCAGAGGCAGCACAGTTACAGCCATTCTTTAGTAGTTCTTGTGAAAGAAAACAGTAAAGTAGAAATACCATTACATTGTCTTTACTTGAATCAGAAATAATAAGGTTGGAAGTATGAACATAAAAAGAAGCCAGCTAAACAATATTTCAACCTCTTTAAGAAAGCCAAAGGCAGGAATGTTTTGGACGTAAGCATTCTCCGTCTGTTGGTACAATTCTAACTTTATGTCAGCAGTCTGCACTTTGAGCAAAAAATAATGACGATAGAGATCCTGAAGGGGCAGGCCGTCCACTGGCGTGAAAACCTCGCCTCAGTCAGTCAGTGAAGCAAAAAGAGGAATGAAATGAAAGAAGCTGGCTGCTCCTGAGGAGCAGAGTGACGGGGAGAGGGCAGACAGACAGCAGCAGAGGAGCAGGTGAGAGAAAAGTGAAGGCGGGCGGTGAAAGAGGGACACTCAGTGTTTTGTACGGGAGCTGTGAAAGTTATAGATGTGCTTTAGTGGCAGGGCAGGAGGGAGGAGGGGTGGGGATCTGTGGGAGAAGGGGGCAGGGTGCCTGGGGGGGGGGGGGGTTCTTCTGCACTCTCCTGCACTTCTGCACACACTCACAGACACACACACACACACACCCACAAGGCCACACCAAAGCCAAGGGCCTGATCACACATAACACTCTCATGTGAAACACAAACAGCCGGACAAAACTAATGAGTTCTGAGGAGGAACAGATCACACGGAAAAAAGCAGCAACTCCTCCACCACTCCTCCAAAAAAACAAAAAAAAAGAAAAAGATATGCTCCTGGGGAAAAGCCCCAGCCACAAGTTGCCTTCATCCCTCCGGTTGCTTTGCTATTTCCCTGCAAGTCTGCGCCTGTCCAGCCGGCCCAGTCCTGGTGCAGGTTAAAGCCGGCCGAGCCGGCTGACCGCCGGGAACCCCGCCGACCATAAATCAACACGGGCCGCACTAATCACACAAATCCGCCGCATATGTTACTGTGCATGTGTGCGTGCACGCTCGTATCCTCCGTGATTAACGGTTTCTGGGTAATCTCGCGACTGAGGCTGAGCGTCTGCGCTTCGCAGGGCAACACCCAGCCTTCAGCCTTGACCTCCGGGGAGGGGGGGGTGGGGGGTGGAAGATGGAGGAGAGGGGAGTCCTCTGGAGGAAACGCAGCTCATCGATCAACGAGAGCGCACAAAGAGTGAAGGAGCGGGCACGTCAAAGAAACGACACCATTAGGGCGTGTTGCTTTGTGTGCATTTCAAATGTCCGTGCATATAGACCTCCCCGTGTTTATATATGAATGCCCTTTTCCTCTTTTAACGTGGAGCAATCAAGTGTATCAAGGAGCAATAAAAATCTCGACATGTAGACTCAAGTCTTTTGGTTCTTGACAAATAACAGAGTCGACATACAAAGCTCATAATTACACCCTGACAGAGAAACTCTCCAGCTGAAATGACACAAACTAAGATCATAAAAATGTGGACTGTGAATAGAATACACAACTTGCAACCACTCGAGTTTGTTTAAAGCAAAGGACTAAAACAACTCACTGACCTGGTTTCTTGCTGCTGCTGTCAATGATTTTTTTTTTTCCATTTGTCTGTACACTTTGCTTTGGAATTATTTGTGCCTGTTGTGTAAAACTAAACTAAACTAAACTAAAGTTTAAAAAAGCTGAGAAAGTATCTTCGCTCTCACAAAAAGTAACAATAAATACGCACTGAAGCAGTATTATTTCAACAGGCCACTGAGTTCGAAACCCAACCAGTGTTTTAATCCACAGCAGTCACTTTTGATTTCCCTAATAATACAGTGGAAGCATCACACAGGGAGGGAGGAAGTGTGAACAGCTACACTCTTCTTCTGGACTCTTTAATCAACAATTCTGGAAAAGAAAAATACTCAAGTGTGGAAAACTGTCATTACTCTACGCCGACGCTAATTCCTGTGCAGCTGGATCTGAAAGTGCAAAAGCTTGGGCCCCTCTCTGATAACGCAAATGAGTAAAGGCTGGGCTCCATCAGCATGAAAAGACACTCGGTCATTCCTCATTCTGCAGAACGACTAATGCTGTCTGACTGAGGTGGTTTGTGACTGTAACGCTACGACACCTGGAGGAAGCCGTTTTTACTCAGTCGAGGTCAGATTAAAGCACTTTAATGGAGCATGCAAAGAAACGGATGGGCAGATAAGTACTTCCCCCTGTAAAGTAAGCACTGGGCTTAGTTAGGTATAAAGAATAAATCATGAGCAAATAGCTGGCTGGATTCTACCCATCGGCAAAAAAAAAAAAAAGGCTTTTGAAGCCTATGTAGTCATCAAATGTAGAAATTATGTATTTGAATGATTCTCTGAGGCTATTTTCACTCTTGATTGAACTGAGCCAATGTGCTGGGAGTCTGTTTAAAAGACAATTTTAAAATGTTGATTAAAAAAATAAAAAACGCTATCATTACAACGAGAACATCACAAGCTCAACTCCAGGCTTTGGCGCATGCATGCATTGGTTTATTCCAGGTGTCTGGCTTCCTGGTTTAAAGACATGCTTCTTAGGCGAAACTGTGTCTCTGAGTTGACCGTGAGTGTGAAGGCGTGTGTGTGTTGCCTATCTGTCTGTGTTTAACCTGTGGTGACCTTCGCTCACAGTCAGCTGGGATTGGTTTCAGCGCCACACAACCCTAAATCCCACAAAGCAGTTTAGAATTACAACAATACGACACAACAGCAACACTGAAAAAAAATCACATTTTTTGGTTTTTAATCCTGAAATGATTGTAATTATTGATTACAAAAGATCCTGATATAAGAAGAGTGCAATTAACCAAACTACAATATCTTCGGTTAAGCTTGTCAAAGAGACTGAATAAAGATTTAGTTCAACTGTTCCATGGTCTAGAGATGCATGATGACAAAAGCAAACTTGCTTGGCATAAACTGATGTCTCAACCCGCGACCCACGCTGTCTGGGTTGGGTTAAGGGTCTGCTTGAGCCACTCCCAGCAAACACTGGGAGAAAGGCGCCGTGCATCACAGAGCAAACACAGAGAGTCAGACAGATAGTCAGCAACGCTCAGCTCGGGGCAAGTTAGAGTCATAATTAACCTTCGGATTGTGTTACGAAATAAGAAGACCCAGAGGAAAATGCACACATGGCAAAAACATGTAATGGGGAAATGAGCTGTGCTGCTCTGAGGTGATGTACCAGAACTTTTTATCACGGCCAGAATGAGGATTTTCTTTGTTTTAGCTAAAATGATTTTGGCAGGTCAAGCAGTGAATATAGTGAAATATATCACAGACATCTGATCCAACCGGCTGAGCTCAAGCGGAGATTTAAAGTGTGTGTGTTGATGCTTTCAGGTGGCGGCGGATGTTTCCCTGGTTTCCCTGAGTGTGATCTGACTGTACAGCTGTGTGAGCGCTATCAATCTCCCTCACCGCGAACGTGTGTTCGGCTTCAAATATGGCCTATTTCATTAAGTGACAGGGGCTACAAAGAAATTGGGTGGACTGGCAGGGATTAAAGGGAACATGAAAGAAAAGTTCAACCAGACAGGAGCTGATATAAACAGACTGAACAAGCAGCACCTGGTTTTAAACAGGTACCTCAGCTTGTTAAAGCACTTAAAGCAATAACAAACAGATCAGGTCGAAATTGGTTTGTGTGGTCAGTGTGTGTGTGTGTGTGTGTGTGTGTGTGTGTGTGTGTAGCACAGCCTGTCACACTGGGCCTGTTTGTGCCTGATGGGGAGGGCAGCGCGGCCTGAACACACTCATTAGGCGTGTGGGGAGCGTGGCTCCATGGACAATAACAGCACAATAACCCAGCTCGTAATAACAGATTTCCTGTGTGATGACAGACTGGGATTAGATCACCGCACTCTCGCTGCAGCAGCCTGAAGACATGCCGGCGTTTCCAGTCGTAGGTTACAACACAACCGCTCAGGTGTGGACTGCAGGGGCAACGTCAGCGGCATTTTTAAAAAGGTTTTGTTTGTGGTTTAGTCTGCTCTCCAGAGTCACTATGGTCAAGAAAAGGAAGAACAAATCACACTTTATTTTTTGGATATACTGAATTTCTTTAAATACACAGCTTTGGTTAGGAGGTATTTCTGGTCAGTGGGTTTTTTTTAGTGCGGCGGAGGCATAAAGCATGACGAAGAGCCACACATCACTGCAACCGAACCCTGTTATTCCTGTCGCTGCTGACAGGATTAGGAATGGATGGGTCTCAGATCCAGAACTCCTAGACCGTTTGGACACCAAGAAAAGAAAAAAAAAAAACAGAAAAGAAATAGAGCTTTGGACTTCCACAGTACAACCAAATTCAAGAACAAACTTTAAATTTATCTTGAAAACAGGGCATTCATTGCATTCATCCACTTTTTTTTTCTATTTTTTACAATTCAACAGCCACGAAAAAGTAAATGAATCCAGTCTATCAGTCATAAAAGATACACAGACAACCAAGTACACGAAATTTTAATGACCCTGGAGGTTAGACATCTGTGTTAGTGCATGTGAGTGTAAGCTCTTTAAGAAGGCTGCCTTCGCGAAGTTCATTAACCTGAAATGCTTCTGAAGCTTTTCTGACATGCTGTTAATCTACAGGACAAAGTCTAGCAGAGCCGAGGCCTTCAGCCACTTAATTGATTGGCTGATTGTCAGAAAAATAATCACCTGCTGCTTTGTATTGATTGAGCTGCAGACAGACTATTACGCTCTGGTATTAGCCGCATTCCTTCAGCGTGATTCATATTATTGATATTCTGAGATTTAACAACCTGCAGCGGCTCCAGACAAATCAATTGCAGAAGAGAGGAGGGTACTCAACCTTTTAAGAGCACGTCCTAACTTCAACTCCTGGCTGGAGGAGACTCCCGTTGCGTATCATCTCCCTATCTTATTTTCCCCCGGGTGGGGTTGGGGGGGGGGGGGGGTGGGGGTGGGGGGGGGGGGGGGTCACTGAAGCTTCAGTCCAGCTCATGTTGGAACTCCCTGTCTGCAGAGATAACACACGCCCGCGCTCTGGCGCCTTTCACGCTGCAGCTCATAACTTCTCTCTTTCAACTCATTTCACAGTAGGTGTAATTGAGAGATAATAAAATAAGCCTGAGAGTGTGTCAGGTTATATATAGGCTTAGCAGGCTCAAGAACAAGCGAAGGCATGTTTTGTTCCAAACGGCATCGAACAATATCCAGGAGTGTAAAGGGCGAACATCAGTGAGTCCAGCCTTCAACCAGAAAAACCACAGCTTGAGGCGGGTTCACTGCTGCGAGCACAGTGCAACAGCTGAAGGTGAATAAATAATATGCTCAGTTTTCTGTATTTATTTGGGCATTTATACCTTTCTTCACAGCAACAGTGAGCGCTGACAGGAAATGAGGGGGGAAAGAGTCGGTAATGGCGTGTTGTAAAAGTCTGGGTGGTCAGGAATCGAGCCAGCTGCTTATAGCACTCATACCTCTGACCACAGGTGTCTGATGTATTCACTCTTTTTATGAATTAGCAATAAAAGGAGAGTAATCAGAGATTTGTGAGAGTGATTTGAACCTGTTGCTCCTGCCTGCTGTATTTCAATGACTCATTATAAAAGCTATTTCGGTTGTCTTAGATCCACACAGCTGTGGAGGCATTCTCTGTTGGATAAATATTATGAGACGCGAGACAAGAAAGAGAGTTTAGACCATCATTGAAATGTAGTGTGAAAGACTTCAGAGAGAAACAGGCAGGATCTGTTTTTGTGGACCGTGCTTCGAGCTGTCTCCCCTCTGCTTTTTTTTTTTAACATTTCAGGCGGCTTCATCTCAAATTCCACCTTTTCCTCCCCTCTCCACCGACGGAATAACTTCTCCTCTTGTTACTCCGCACAAAAACTCCCTCACAATAAACACACTTTTCCACGAAGCCCGCTCATCAGCTGACAAACTTCCCCTTGTTTTTTTTTCTTTCTGTCCGTCTCACTTCGCTCCTCTACCACAAACCCCTTTGCTTTCACATCCTCCCTATCATCTCCATTTCTTCTGCGGTGCTGCCTCCTCACCTCTCTCTCCCTTTTGCCCTGTCGCTTGCCTTCCACTACCGTGCGCAGATTTTCTAAAAACAGGACTCTCTTTCAGCGTAGCTCAGCCTCAGCGTCACTTCCTTGACCATATCATATGCCCTCGCTTAACTGTCGCACACCACACACACACACACACACACACACACCACACACACACACACAACACATTCACCTCCTGCCCTTCTCGCTTCCTCTGTTCTTCTCTCGGTTCCCCAACTTGCTCCAACGCAACAGTAAAAACACACATGTACACACAGCCAATCGCACTTGTGATGGGCCTCAGGCACGCCGTGTTATGACAAACACACCTAATAGATAATGGGATGTGTCACACTCAGTCTGGCTCACTCCCTCCACACAAACACATGGCACACACACACACACACACACACACACACACATACAGTGCATACAAGCCTGGGCAAAGTTCTGCATTCATCAGCGTGTGAGCCCTATTTTTAAGAGGCATAAGACCAATAATCTACTGCAGGAGCAAAGGAGGGGAAGACGGGGGCCGATGTTGAGTAAATATGTAACCCAATGAGTCAGGCTCAGCCATCACAGGACTGCTATTAGCACTGCTGGCACACTCGCAGGGTACGAACGCTGCCAGCCGCTAAATCTGCTTTCACATGGGGGACGACCAAACGCTCTGCGGGAAGAAACAGCAGCGGGAGAAGTTTAAGAGGCCCCGAGCGTCGCTCTGGTTTCAGGTCTGAGTGTCCACTTGAGGAGAGACGGTTGTAGATGTGTAAGTGTAAAGGCGTCTGCGCACGTGTGCTGTTGTTGAAGTCAATCTTATCAGGCAGCCCTCCGCTCTCACTTAAGACAGAGGGCCGCTAGAATAAATAACCCAGTCACATGTCACTCAGAGTATTTTAGTCCCCGAGAGATTTGAACCCCATGTGTCCTCCCGATGTGGTTCACTACTCGCCTGTTCACTCACTTAACCTCTAACTCCAAAATGATCATTTTTCCACAAGCATGTAAAGCTGCAGCTGTTTGGGATATTTCAACAGAACATAAAACACATGAAAATTTGGACTGAGCTCATTGTGATACAGACACAAAGGTCAAAACAGAGCAAATACCTACAGAAATGTCCAGTGAAGGCTCTAGAATGTACAGAAGTGCAGAATAAAAGAAATTTAAAGCAGATTTTGTTATAAAAGATGTAGAACAGAATACAGGTTTGCAGTTCAGCTTCTGGGCACCATCAAAAATTGTTGGGCTGCTGAATGCTCCACAAGCTTCAATAATTCATCTTCACCAATCAAAAAGTCACATACAATTAAATCTACCATATCGTGCAAAATATGTCATGTTCACCTGTCAGTAATTAAACCAGAAGGGCATCTGATAGGCTTCAAATCTGTTCCACAACAAAGCACACCAACTGCGAACATACCGCCAATCATGAAGAAGGTCTTTGGAGGTTCCTGAGAGTGATAGCAAATCCTAATTTGATCGATTTCCAATCATTTGTGCCTCAACAGTGGATTTTCAACAGAATAAGTTAACTTCCCCAGCAGTTTCACCTTGACTACTGCTGATGTTTGTATTTCTGAGGATATAGCACAATTTAATAGTTTGAACAGTTTATAAAAGGTGAAGCTGTGACTTCAATTTATCTTTTATCTTTTCACAGGAGAGAGTTTTTGACAGTGAGTAAAACACATACACACACATACAATGAACCTCCAGCACAGTAGGTATGAAACAATATCCATCAATCTGTCATGTGTATGAAAAAAACTGAGTACATTCAGCTCTTCTTGGCCACAGCTAGAGCCAGCAGAGACGCATATTTGAGCTGAAATCAGTGACTTTCCACAGGCTGTCGCCGTCTGCGGGACCACCTTCAACTGATTGATGGTAGAAAAAGGCCAAAGAGAGCTTGAGGGATGTGTGAAGGCCTGCGCTGATTTAAAGCAGACGCAGAAGAAGAAAAAGGTGGAAAATGTGCAACGTGACACTGGCGGCCTGATGCAGTCGATTTTAACGCTTCGAAAATACTAACATATGTTTTAATGTGATTTTCATGCTTGAAGGTTTTGCACCATGACACTGCATACTGAAACTCAGCAACGGAGAGAACTCACTCTGTAGGAGAAACTTCATCCACGACGCTCATCCCACATTTTATAGCGAGAAATCAACCGCATCTACAGACACTTCGCTCCTGATAGAGCTTTCACTGTGCCCACGGAGAAGCATGAGGCAGGCCACGACCCCAACCATCACCACTGGTCACGAGCCACACGCACAACATCTACCCACACACATGTGCGATGGAGACACATGGAGACAGACGCTCGCGCTCAGTTATCATTGTGTACGGCTTCACGGCCGAGGTGTGACGCGGCGGACACTCGTGCCTCCAGGCGGCAAAGGCACTTTTCCGTTTGGATGCTTAAAGACAGACAGCTTGTGTTGAAGCCGGGCGAATGATCTACCGCTCCAACACACCCCGCTGACCTTCACCTCCTCCCCAGCGCCAGGCATGCATGTAAATGAAGGTGTGGTCTGCGCAAAGCAGCTGGGAACTGAAAATGTTTACAGTGTGAAGACAGTTGAATTTCTTTTAGCATAACCTCGTGGTCCTACCTGTGAGAAACACCTGCGGTACTCCTTCTCAGGCCCGTCGCATCGGTACACCTGAGGAGCTCCTCTGGGTCCGTCCCTGCCCGGCTCCACCTCTAGGTGGGGGAGGTGCGGGTGGCGTAGAGGGTAGACGCCGCCCGCCAGCGGGGCCTGGGGGCCGAAGCCCGGGTGGTGTTCCCTGTCCCTGTGCGGGGGCCGGGGCGGTGGAGAGGAGGGGAGAAAGGCGAGCTGATGCGGGGGAGTGCGGGCGCGAGAGGGGGGGGACGGGAGGAGGGGGAGCCGTGACGGAGTGCCAGTCGAACCGGGGCGGCCGCTCTGGACGGGCGGGATGGAGGAGCGCGAGGAGTGATAGGGTGGGGCTCGCTCCCTGCTCCTGCCCGGCTCGGCGCGGGGCTGCGGGGGTCTGCCGGCGTGTCGGACCGGGTTTCCAGTCGCGGCGGTGGTGGTGGGGACCTCCTCAGCAGCCGGTTGATGGGTGCTCTCCTGCTCCAGCAGAACTGCTTCCTCCTCTCTCCTCCCAGAGTCCACGGCTCCTCCATCGGCCGTTTCTCCTCTTCGTCTCTGGCGTCGTCGGAAGCTGCGTCGTCGTTCGTCCCGTTGGCCGTGTGGCGAGCCTGCCGGTTCTGACGGTGCAGAGGAACGGAGAAGGGGACCCTGCCGTACCCGAACTGACCTGGACGAATGCTGGAGGACCTGGGAAGGGAAAGAGAAGAGTGACCACCGAGGGATGTCAGGTTTAAGAGGGAAAGTGAAAAGACAGAGGCAGTTAGAGAAAACAGACACGCAGAGGTTTATTACAAACAAAATGACCCAAGAGACTGTGGAGTAAAGTAGTGTCTGCTTAAATGACAGAAACCAGAAGAATAACAGGAAACAGGCTCGAACAACAAATAACAATCCTCTCATTGCTTATACAATGTAAAGAGTCGAACTACAAGAACTGCTCATTTGTCAACTCAGTTCTGTTATTTATCCAAAACAAGCCACCGTAACCACTGCCAGCCAATTAGATTGTGGGAGGGTGACGACCCCCCACCTCAACAATCACACTTCACATACATTTTCTGACACCAAATAGCAATTTGCATGCAGGAGTTTGTCATGTTTTTCAAATCATGAGTCGTTATTGCCAAAAAATCACTCCATGCTCATTAGAGGCTTTAATTTTCACTAAAGTTTGTAATCTAATAAAATGTTTTTAAATCCAAATGTTTCTTTTTAATTGCCTTTTCTGCTAAATAATTTAAAAGAAAAAAAAAATGTTGGTGGGGAGAGACCAGCACCCCAGGTTTCTCTGTGCCCCCCCTCTGACACCACTGTATTCGAGAATTAAAGCCCATGCAACAATAGAAGGCTTCATGTGTTAAAGCATCGTAAAGTTGGGGTCATGAACCGCCTCAAACATAAGAGTTGATTATAGTAGAAGCCTCATGCTTATCATTTCAGACTCATTGGTTTAATATCTTTTTGATTCTGTTTGATGATACAGTGATGTGACTGTTGAAGGCAGCTGGAGCTGATAGTTGTACGACGGTCGGTACAATCGAAAGGTTTGAAACTCTGGAAAACTTCCAGAGAGTGCAGAGAAACCTTGAAGACCGTCACGTTTGTCTTACCTCCTGACGGGCACGGCGTCCCGGCCGGAGGACACCGACCTCCTGCTCCCGCCTCCTCCCGGTCTCACGGCTCCCGGTACGGTCGGCCTCCGGACCACGCGGGCCGGCTGGCTGTAGCCCTGCGACGGCGCGTGGTAGGGAGATCGGAACACAGAGGCGTGATCCTGACCGGACGGGGAGCGGTCCGGATGGTAAAAACTGGGCAGCCGATTGGCCTGTCCTGGTACGGGAGGCCCGCCTCCTCTTCCTCCGCCCTCTTCGCCTCCTCCGGCAGGCGTACTCCGAAACACAGACAGTCCTGGATTGTGATTACTGGAGATTGAAGGGGAGTGGTAAGGGGAATGTTGCCCGGGGTAACGCTGAGGGTAGTAAGGGCTGATGGGTGAGATAACCGGACCCCCGATGCCCCGGGCAGGTAACCCGCCCAGTTGGGAGGGGAGGGGAGTAGGGAGGGGCCTGCGGGGGAGGAGGGGGTAAACACTTCCGGCTCCTCTGCGAGACGCCGACGCCACACGTCTGAGTGCATTCGGACCAGTCGCCCCAGACGGACCACACCCCCTCCACTGGTTCCGCCTCAAACACCTGCCGGGACCTCCGACCTGCCGCCTGGGACACTGGAAGAGAGAGAAGACCAGCTGTATGGCAGATAACCAACACCTTCATTCTCTCAAGAAATTACATTTTCAGTACTGAACAGATTATCAGTAACTAGCCAATTACAAATTAATGAATTGTTTATCTGTTTGACTTCCTTGCCAACCCAGGAGAAGGTTAAAATAAAAAGAAACACGTTGAAATCATAACGATAAAAGTAAAAACACCAAGTTACCCATAAGTTAGTTCCCTCCATCCCCCTCAAACTCGCTGGCAAACCCCAGTCGAGGCCTGGCCAGGACTTCAAAACCCAAATACAGTTTATTCATATGCTGCAAGTGTTGGTGGAGTGAAAACCTCTTCAAGCGTTTTAGATGACTGTGCGTCCAGGATTGTCACGTTTCTTCCCCGAGTGTGAGCCCAGCTGGGATTTATGGGAGGAAAGGTTGAGCTGGACTTGGATTTTGTGAAAGGAGTCACTCGAGGTTCACTGTCGGTTTTAAAGTGGGACCATCGAAATGTTACTCAGTCAGTTTAAAAGACTGAAAAGTACTTTAATCTAATATACTAACCCGCTGAATGCAACCCAGACTCTCCTGTAAAAATAGTGAAAACAGCAAACCTTGGCAGTATTTTGAAAAAAGTACTCAACTCCATGAAACTGTTGCCATTGCAAAATCAGAAAACTCTGAGCCCACTGATGAGCTGCAGTCTCGTGAGTTTCCTTCCACTGAGGCCAAAATCTAAATCCTGAGCTCCCGGCTGCCTCAGTGCGACTCAGGAGAGGCCCGGTCACCTGCCAGCAGCTCGCAAGCAGATGGAGACGCTCAAAATGACAAGATCCAGGGGCCGATCGAACCACGTTTGCGTGTTTGTACACACGGGCGACCCAGAGTGTGTGGGAGGGGGTGCCAGGCCCCGGGGCTTTGATTTCTTCCTCTGCGGTCTTAGACAAATGTTTCTCCTCTCATTTCATAACCGACGCGTTGGCCTGGTTGGCAGGGAGGCAAACATTCGGGGCTGAACAAAAGTTTCCATTGAGAAAAGAACCAAAACATAAAGCCGTGCTCCACTTCTCTCCGCTCCCTTTCAAAGTGCGTAAGTGTGTGTGTGTGTGTGTGTGTGTGTGTGGTGGCATGGGTGCAAACACACCGTGCATATTGTTAATGGGAGACGGTTGCAGGTGTATGGAGACAACCTGCACCAGACGCACACTGGTGCAGGTTGTATCATACACAGCAGATTTAAAAAAAAAAAAAAAAAAGCAGGAGGGTGGAGAGGGGGTGCGAGGGATGAAGGGAGTTGGGGGAGTGGGGACGTACACTTCGTCGTAATGACTGACATCAAACCCACAGCTGCCACATAACTGGGACCAATAATGAGCCGCGTGCAGTGACCCCCACAGCAGCCGCCCGCGACCTCTGGAGCTACTGGTTTAACTCCAGCAGCACCGCAGCGCCGGGCTGGGACCAGTCAGGGCCCTCCACCTACCCATTTCTGGAGTTTATGTTATATAATTTTTACAAAAAAAAAAAAGGGTACAAGCGCAGTCCCACTGAGGACCGTTTCAAAACAATATTACATTCCACACGTTAAAAAAAAAACCTCATTAACGGATGATTTAAGCAAGACTGACATTACCGGTTCAGACTCAATGATTAGTTTTCCCGTCCTGTTTTATTTTGCTTCTGTCAATTACTTTGAGGAATACAATTTTGGCTTGTCTGCTGTGAGGGAAAAATAAAATCTTTTACATGAAAAAGCTGTCAAAAGACAGGATATCGACTTTTTAAATCACACATGTGACCGTATTTCATAACTCTTTATATTCCAGTAACGCTAGCGTTAGGGTTCATTTTCTAACGTGCATCAAAAGCCATATAAAACCAACTTTTTTTCCCCAAATAAGGCACGATATTGAAGGGCACCAGTAGGTTACCATGTGTGGAAAACGGGACATTCTTTAAGTATTTCTATCTGGGTTATTTTTTTCTATGAAGCATTTCATAAAAACAAGGTTAAGTTTTGCCATTTTAAGGGTTAGGTCAAAGGTTCTTTAAGACTTAAAGAAAACTACACTTAATTCTCTGCATGTACATCAGCTGAGAACAATAAGACACAGAGGTCAAGCAGTGACCGACACACAGCCTGAGAAAACAAGCCGACTGGAAACCAGTAACCCTTGAGGCGTTTTGTATATGCTTCCAGTGAAAGTGTTGTTTTATGAGAAGAGAGGCTTCTTCTGCTTCTCCTTCTTCTTCTTCTGCTGCACCATAAAACGCAGCCCCCTCACATTAATTTGAAGGGAGTCGAATGGCGCGGCGGGGCTGCCAGATGCAGGGACGTCCAGCAAAGCAGTTCAACAAACTTTTGGTACAAGACACGGAATCGTCTGGCAACGCGCAGAACAGTCAAACACACTGAAACCGTGTTATTGAGCAGTGTATTCATGTTGGAGTTTTAGAGTCAGATAAACTTTGAGTGCAATGAATTAAGAAGGGAATGTTTGGTGTGAGTGAATTCAGGGTCAATAACATGAGTTTCACTCTTGATGAGTGAGCGGCAGTGAGTAAGTTTATTTCATGTGTTTTGCTGGTGAAGTAGTTTTATTTGCTAAGAGTATTCAAAATTCAGCATTGTGAAAACAGAGTGAGTATCTCCTCCCTGCCCATGCCAGCAAATTGCGCATTGGATCAGCCTTTAAACACTCAATTTGTTACTGTGACTTACCCAAAATGCTCTCCTGCAGGGCCGGGCATGTCGGCGTGTCACTTCTGTTTGAATCCCTGCTTAAACCGTTTCAGAACTTGTCTGACTTATCTCGAAAGTTTGCTGTCAAAAAGCTGCAAAAAGGGGTTGTTTCTTTCAGGAAGATACAAGATAACGGTATCTTGTTGTAAAGTTCAGCCAAAGCTCAGCTTCAGGAGTTCTGTCTTTATATACCGCATCACATGAAGCTGAAGTGTCTCAGGCTGGGAACTCTGAAGACGCTTTTGTTCGTCTCTTGATCTCCTCAGACTCCTCACCGCCAGTCAGACATGAATAAAGGGGGAACCTGTCCTGTAGCTGCTGTCACCCTTCACCCGCTATAAAGCACCACCGTTGTCGGCTTAACGTGATGATCTAATGACTCACCTTCCTCTTGGCGGGCTTGGTCACGGAGGCCGCGGCCGCCACCAGGGCCCCCAGCACACAGAGCCTGCAACAGCCGAGGAGCAGGGGTGAAACACAAGCAGGTACACCGGATTCAAACTATCAGCAGGCTGAATGGAGCTCTTTTATACTTTATTCCATGACCAAGCCTGAAACTGCAGCTATATGATGCTCCGGCTCACACTGGCGTTCTTTCTCCTCCACTGTCCATAAGCTTCCTTTAACTTTTCCATTCAGCGTGTCGCTAACTTTGAATCAGTGCTGGACGTGTTGAGTGAGCGCGGCTTGAATGTTCCAGTGACCTAAGAGTACTCCAGCAACCAATTATGTCCACTTTCTCTCCCACTACAGGTGGCGTGTGGGCTCAAAGGAGGGGGAACAAAAGTTTCTTTTTCCCTCTTCAAGGTCCATGGGCAAACATCTCAATCAATCTGGGAAAGCCTGGGAGGTGCGAACAAACTAATGGGTTTAAACAGCAAGCATGTTTTCCCTCCGCATGCCTCTCTCGGGACTGTACACACCCTGAAGATGTGGTTTTAGCACACATACACACACTCGTACACACATTAATCAGTCACAACTCTTAAACGGTCTTGTACTTTTAGGTACTTTTTATTTGAGGTTTGATCTTTAAAGGAGGTGGTTTATGGTTGGGATGGTTTTGGAGCGCTTAGATTAGAGATCATGTGAATTCACTGCAGAGCTGAGCTGAGGGGGGGGGGGGGGGGGAGCTTTTCATTTTAAAGGAAAATAAAAAAGTTGTTTGATGAGAAATTGGGCTTGAGAGGAGGAAATATTCCCCCTGAAGAGAAAGTCTATGCACTTGTTGAGTGGGAACTCCACAGATAATCACCACAACAACCGGGGACAAGTGCACGAGAAGCAAGTGGAATAGTCTGAACCCGATCCTGAGCGACTGGCTCAGATGGACGCTTGGAGCGCTCCACCAGGAGAACCGCACCATCACCGCAAGCCACATGTAGCCGGAGTAATTGGTGCCGTCTTCCCAGTGTGGTGCACCGCCGCGGTCTCTGGAAGCCTCCGCACACCAGACTACACAATTACCCCCGAAAAACACAGACAAAGGTCCCGCACAGTCCGACACAACAGAGCCGCTCAGGCCGAAGTAACGACCCCCTACCCGAGTCCACGTTTCCCCTGGCCGCTACAGTGGCACATTGTAGGATAAACTGCGAGCCGCAGGGAGAGAGAGGAGGGAGAGGGAGAGGAAGAGAGAGAGAGAGGGAGATCCACATCAAGGGGGAAAACTCGCAAAAATCCACCCTGAGGAGGAAGAAGGGGGGAACTCTAACCTAAACCCAGATGCCTTCGGGTAAATTCCTATCATATATCCCGCACCGCCGCTCAGTGCGCAACCAGAAGGCACCGTGCGTAAAACCAAAGAAGAAACAACATTAAAAACAAACAAACAAAACAAAAAAAAAACTTCCCCGCAACTTTTCAAACCTCACAAAAAAAAAAATCACAATCACAATAAACACACATCCGCCTCAAAGGGGGGGTGCAAGCCTCCCCATGTGGAGCAGCGGGGCGCAGCTGCACAACGCCAAAAGTTTTACCTGAAAAGTGAGTCGCGCCGCATGCTGCTGAGTCTCCCGCACAGATCCCGCTGCGCTCACACGGAGTGACGATCAGCCGGATCACGGATCGATTCCCGGTCCGCACACCGCTGATAGACGCGTGATCAGGTCCTGGGAGGAGGACTTCAAGCTCTCTCTCTCTCTCTTTTTGTCCCCTTCCTGCTGTCACAGTCACTCTCCGTGATTTCTGGAGAGTGGGAAGGGTTCAGCTCTCTCTCTCTCTCTCTCCTCTCCTCTCCTCTCTCTCTCTCTCTCTCTCACTCACTTTTTTTGGGTCCTTATTATAAACCGGTGTGACGCCTGGCAGCCAGGGGGCCACAAGAGAGAGTGAGCGATTCAGTGAGGAGGGGGAGATAGGAGACACACAAAAAAATGGACAGATTACACAACTCCCTCACACACTCTCTCTCTCTCTCTCTCTCTTTCACACGCATAAACCATACACTCCTCTCGTTTAACACACATACACTGGGTTCTGACTAAGCTATAACAACTCTCAGAGCCGCTTTCTCAGTTGCACAATCCTCCATAAGAATGGCCCATTGTCCTTTGGCCACAGTGATCAGTGGCGGTGATCTAGCCGTCGTCAGAAACATCCCCGAGCTGGCAGCATCTGCAGCAGCGGTGCTTCGCTGGGGGTTGAAGTACAAAGCATCAGGGGTCTGTCAACGTGCCAACAAAAACACAAATTGTTCTCAAGGAAAGTTGCACAGCCAAGTTCAGAGCGGGAGGAATCGTTCTGCGCAGGAATGAAATATCGTTGTCAGACGGTGCAAACATGTCTGTGTTTTCTCATCGGCTGTTTTATCACGTCTAAACACTGGAAACCAGACGCGCTCCGAGCTCAGATCGGTGCATCCAGGGGACGACCTGGCGTCCGAGATATGACTGGAAGTGTCAGTTTGTGTGCGAGTTGTAAACACTGAGGCAGATGTGAAAACTGCTCCCGCCAACTTGTTTACACATTGTTTATTTCAATCTGCCACCGTCCTTCCAAGTTCTTCTGCGTAGGTTTCTGGAGCAGCGCAAGCGGCTCACAGAGGGCAGCAGGGTGAAATGAAACACTTCTCAATAGGATTCAGGGGCTTTACTCCATCTTTCAGGAAGCTTATTTACCGGAAGGCCTTGTCTTGTAAAGCTTTAAATCAACAAAACCTTCATCTCACCGGCATTTGGAGAAAACACTGCTGAAAAACGCCGCTCAGGTGGGTTGAGTTTCCTCACACGGTGCAGAAACATGCGTTTTAGGTGAACTTCTGACTCAGATCTGCAGATGCATGTGCATCTCTTGCTGGACATTTGAGCAGAAAATGTGGCTCTTTTAGGAAGAACTGTCTCATATTGATGAATCAATGTGATAAATGAACTGGTGATATGTGAATGTGTGTCACAGTGTGAAGGTAATCAATAGCTGGAGGGGTTCTTTAATGTTTAAGTGTAGAAAATAGAGATGATTCATTATTTATTTTTACTATAACTATCCACTTTATAAACAAGTCAGAACATCTGGACATAAAAGCTTTCGTAAACTGATTTTCTTTATCTATTGACTTTGGAGCATTTTGCTTTCTGGGTCTGGTTTACACTCGCTCGTGACTTTGAGTCCCTCGAGGGCTCGGCATGGCTTCATGAGGCAGTAATAGAAAACATCATCATCTTCTCCATGACAAACAACGTGGAGAGAAGAAAAAGAGCTCAGCTGACGCAGAGAGTATGGAAGAGAAGCTAAGAGCATGAGTAGGAAGTGAAAAGAGGGGAATAGGAAGGACGGAAATGTTTTATTGTTTGCATTATCTGGAAGTCTTTGTTCTTCTGAGCTTCTTCAGTTATTTCACTTTGGTTGCGACAAACTACAAACTCCTGTCATGAATGAGATCCGTGTGTCTGAACAGCTGCAATAGTGGCATCCGAGTGAGATTTTGCAGTGAAAGAAACCACCTTGTTCCATGATCCTGCCTTGTTAACATTCCCCACCCTGCCACTGCAGAAAGTGGAAATGTGAGAGAGCTGGGCGAAGGGGAAAGGAGGGCATGCATGAAGTCAGTTATGGTTGCACACACATAAACACACACCCACGGGCTGAGGCGTCCCAGAGCCAGCGCGCGCCGCCGCCGCCGCTGCTGCTGCTTTTCTTGGACGGGCATCGTACGGCGCGGACACAGCGATGGTGACGGAGATTAGCGACTTCAAAGCCGGCGAATGAAGCCTTTAACCACATTACTGCGAAGGGCTTAAGATTGGATCTGCCAAAATAAAAAAAGTTAATGCAAAAGGCGGATCGGGAATGGTGAGGGCAGATTCCATCGCTCATGCTGCAGTCTCGGGTGTGTGTAACGCTTGGTGTGTGATTAGTGAAACCGATATCTCTGTACTTCTAAACACCATGTCTATCAGTGAGTACAATTAGCCAGAGGTCATCGCCATGGTCACCAGTGGTCCATGACCAAGAGCTCTTTCTCATTTTCTTTTTTTTTTTTTTCTTCTGCTCCCTCTTTCTCCGAATCGCTGAGAAGAGCAATAAGTTACGTGCCGGCGCGCTGACACGCACCGCCGACCACAGCCCGCTGATTAGCAACGTGTCTGACTCAACTAGTCACCGCAGCTCACAGATATAGCCAGTTTGTGAGTCCAGGGAGGTCTATATGTAGCAACGGATCTGTTATTTGTCTCGGCTGACTGATCTGAGTAATAGCACCGCAGATCAGAGTGGCACAGCCTACTGGGAGGGATAAATCACTTCAAAAAAAAAAAAAAAAACACACTTCTTGCATGTACACACACCGACATCCAGAAAACAAATCCCACCCTGGCCTCGGGCTCCAGGAAGAGCGGGGCAGTGATCCTTTTACCGTTGGAGATAATGAGGCCTTCAGGCTCCTGCAGGCCGGCGGAGGGGTCGAGGCTCTGGGCCGGACGCCACGGGCCGCGTCCTGCACCGGCAGCTGCTGAGCGGCGAGACTTAAATAGGTCAAACGGAGGAAACCTGGGGCCACATTAGTCCTGTTCATGGAAGTGCTAAAAGTCTCTGACAGGAAAAGTCGGGGCCCCAAACATGCTTCAACAAACACGCAGGTTTGTGAAGCATGGACGAGAAAGTGCGCCATCTTACCGCGTCCTGCAAATGAACAGACGGATCCTGAAGAAGATGAAGCCAAAACTCTTTGAATGACCTCTGGACTCTGACACCACCAGCAGGGCAAAGTCTTTTTAATGGCCCCCAAAACCTGAAGATGTGTGTGCTTGTCCTCCGTTTCACTCAGAGCTAACTGGATTTAGCTCAAGTCTTCCTGCAATCCTGTGATGTGCAAAGCTGCATAAGAGAGATTAATGGACGGAGGATTGATGTAATAATCTCAAGAGAGTAACTCTAATAAAACTTTCCATATCAATGATCCAGAGACCTGAAATCTGCACTTATTTACTGCAAAACATATCTGTAGTTTACTGTTTCCTCCTTCGGCGACCTTTAGCTTTTATATGTACGATTTGCATCGTGCTGCGGTTGGGTGTGTGGTAACTCCTAACACCTTCCAGAGAGGTTGATGTGTGTCGCTGCAGAAGAAAAGCTCCAGTTTCAGTCCAGTTCTGGAAACTCACACCAGATACAGCCCACATTAGAGAAAAACAAAGAACCACATGGTGAGAGAAGAACGTTTATTTTAGATTTTGTGTCGAAAAGGGTTTTTTTTTTTTTTTTTTTTTTTTCACTCGCTCTGTTGTCTGTAATCTACAGCCGTGTGCAGCTGCAACACACATGAACATCACATGGAAGCACGCAGGAACATACCATCCTGGAGGACCTTCACACTCTGCCTGTGCATGGTTGTAGACTTTCAGGAAGTGAAGGAGCTGAGCTTCAATCTGAAGGCTGCGGCACACACGACACGCAAGTGACACAAGTGTGAAACCCAAACTTCACACAATCACAAGGATTGGAGTGTGTGAAGGCAGCTGGGGAGGGAGAGGAGAGAAGAAAAGAGGAGGAGGAGGAAGAGGAGAAGAAGCCTGACCTAACAGTAGTGACAGCCTGAGAAGCTTCGAGCGAGGAGAGGAGAGAGAGGAGAGAGAGAGAGAGGATGACAGACAAGGACAAAGGGAGTGAGAAGAAAGGCACAGAAAGCAGAAAAGGGATGAAAAGGAATTTGAGAGAAAGAGGTAATGGCAGATTAAACGGGAAGGAGCAAGTGTAAAGGAGGGTGAAAGAGAAAGAACGCAGGAAGGGGGAGTGATTTGTCTGGCTCAGATGGAGTCAATATTTGCTCCATTCCACCAATCCGCTGCCAGGGTCCAGATCAAAGCGGGACGTGTGTGCTCGCAGGAGGAATCGGCTGACATCTTTACAGTCTGGAGAAGCGAGCGCCACGAAGGATTCCACTCAAAGTAAAGTTAACGTGTGTGAAGCTGAAGCAGGGGCCACGTATGCCTTCAGTGGGAAGAGAGAAATGATGGAATCCTAAAGGGGTTTTGCTGTAAGGAGCTGCCACAGCAGATCCTCTCCTCTGTCTCCTTTATCCTCCTCCTCCTCCAGCTGCCTCCCTCCCTGACCCTCCTCTTCTCCTCGTCTACTTCCCTACATGTCCAGCCTCAACATCCTCAGCTCTGCTTCTATCTTTCAAAAACAAAACTGTCTAAAACATGTGCCTCTGTCTATTCCTTCTGTCAGAGTTCAGAGTTCAGATGATGGCACCGTACACTTGGTGTCAAGTGTTCAAATGAAGGATCTGTAGAAGTGTGTGCCTAAGCCTGAACCAGAGGTGGCACTGTCTGGCAGCGCATGGTCTCCACTGGCACTGGACTCAGTCTGCAGGACGCCATCATGGACAGAGTGATGACTGCAAAGGCAGTGATTTGAAAGCTTTGACCTATAAAACAAACCTCTCTATTGCACATGGAGGTTTCATGCCCTACTTAACCTTATGGTGTTTTTTTTTTCATTTTTCTCCAGTTTGTTTACCCTAAACATAAAACTCTCAGAGTTGAAATGGGTTAAAGACAGAGACGAGAGGGTGGACGGTGGAGTTGACACTGGCAAGATGAGGACATGAGAGGAGGGGGGGGGGTTCAGTCGGGCCATAATTGGCCGAGGAAACTGCTGAAATAACCTTGTTCCAATTATTCCAACAAAGACCAATTGTTGCCCATTGAGAGAAGCCACCAGGTCACATCCATACACATAGCAACAGCCAGACATGGGAGTATTGTCTCTGTGAACGAGCACGTATGGTGCGAGCGCTGCTCGCCTCGGCCACGTTTAGCACAGGACACACCAAGTGATGGAACTTAACAATGTAGCTGGGTAATAAGTGCTCCGGTATGTTTCTGGTCGACTGGTTAGAGACTGCTGAGTGTTGTGGCACAGCTCGCGTTTCAATTAACTGCTGCTGCCTCTGAATTCCTGCGCTGCTCGTTCATCGCAGGACGGTGGGCACCGGCGACAGATCCGAGTCCTTTCAGCTCTGATTAAGTTTGAGAAACAGTTTCACTTTTCGCAAAGAAAATTAAACCTCGTGTCCTGTGCCAGAAGAGCCAAGTAAGAAGGAAACACACATATCTTTGTATTTTCCTCAGTATTTTTGTACTTCCTTGCTGTGAAAATGTATCAAGTGCAGTTATATTTATATAATATATTAAGACTGATGCTGATGCTCCACATTGAGGAGGCGTTGACTTTCATCCACTAACTAAACTACCAGCAAAAACAGAAAGATTGATCCCGAGGGGAGCATGAATGTGAACCAAATTTCAAGGCAATTTATCAAAAAGTCAGACATTTTACTGAGAAACACAGTAGGGGGGCCGAGAAGAAAAATTGGGGTCACCGAAGTCAACAAGACTCATCCCACTGGGAGCCAGAAAGATCTGGACAGAATTTCATGGCAGATTCATCTCACAGCCAAGAC
Source organism: Salarias fasciatus (assembly GCF_902148845.1). Lineage (NCBI taxonomy): Eukaryota > Metazoa > Chordata > Actinopteri > Blenniiformes > Blenniidae > Salarias > Salarias fasciatus. Next base: position 5,190,746 of record NC_043755.1, on the reverse strand, counting down.
ATTTCATTCTGCGGCAGAAAAACGTCGACTGAGCGATTTTTAAAGTCCGTCTGAGCATGATTGGAAAATTCTCTAAAAAAAATGATCGCGTTGATTAAGAAACACTTTTTTTCTGCATTTACAGTCAAATAAAAAAATCCTCAAGGACAGCCAGAATAATTTGATGGGTATGTCAGCACAGTTGTCAGCCAGTTCAAGCTTCTTCGGAGCAGAAAACAAACCCTGACACTGGATCAGCGTTTGAGCCGGGGGGCCCAGACCTCCACACAAGAGCCGCGGAGGACGGCTTCATAATGCCGGGCTGTGGGAGAGGCCCCGACCCGACTGAGTGCCTCAGCTATGCATATTCCCACACAAATTTGCATTTAATCGAATTACAACACAGCAAATAATACAAGGTGAGTTCAGGAATTCGGAGCCCTGCCGCAGCGGCGGACCACCGCGCTTGAACAGTAATCCAACCTGAACCAAAGCTGCCTAAATATTATCCAAGGTCTGAATCCTATGCGGAACTTGCCGTTGTTAAACATTACAGAGGATTAATGCAGATATCTCCGAGTATTCTCAGTCATGTGAGCAAACATGCATTTTCAGAAAGCACTTATTGTGCAGGGTTGTGCGTTTTGTACAGACTAGAGGAAGAGGTTTGGACTGAAAAGCTCCCTCCAGTCCTGAGAACTGAGTTTCACACGAACAGATGTTTCACCAGGTGTCAAGATTCTGTCCCGAAATATCAAAAAAGTCCTATAATTTCAAGCATCATTGCATTTTATGAACTATTTTCAGCCTGTAAACCACAATAAAAACAATTTTCCTTTATGTTTATGTCAGAAGCTGCAGCAGGAAATGCATCAAATAAAAAGAAACACATTCAAGCACAAGCAGGATGTCAATTTGGTTTAGCGCAGCAAAACAACTGACCACACGCATGCAAATCTAAGAATAATCACGCATTTCGCATGCACGGAAACACCAATAATGTTGCTGCGTAAAACCTTCTAATCTATAAAACGCGCCACAAATCACAGCCGTGCCAGGGGATCGGCTGCACCCTGCCTCCCTTCAGGCTCCACATGAGCGGGGTTAAGTTACTCCTGAAAAGCAGGAATCCTGAAAACAAACGGAGGTCACGGTCCGAGGTCAGCCTCTTTTTCCTTCCTCCTCCTGAGCTTCGCTGGTTTCTGCGAGCCTGAGATGTGAAGTTTATTCAGTCGGGCTCAGGCAATCAGGGGTTTGGACGAGCCGCACCGCTGGACTAAAGTTCTGAATGGATATGGTAATGTCATTAGAGCACAGATGTCTTCAATGAAGGAATTAGAGCTTCAAATCAACAAACTTTTCTATGATATTAACTTTGGATCAATAATTGTTGGGGCTAGCTGATTTTTTGCTATGTACACCATTCTCCAGTGTTTTTGTTTTTGTTGTGGAAGTCGGAGTAAATCAACTGTCGGATCATGTGAACAGTGAATTTACATCCTGGAAGTCTTTAAACGCAGATTTATGTCCCGCCCGCAGGTTTTCTGTCAGCTTTCCTCTTTCTGCCTCCAGACTTCTTGGTTCTTTTCAGCCTTGGGATTTCGACAGCACAGCAGCAGCAGTTGTGGGATCTGAGAGCATGGGCGTCTTCCACATCGCGCTGCTGGCACAGACCCGGGCAAGAAAATTCAAACCCGGTGCTCTTTTCTGGGAAATATTCTACAGAGAGCGGCTGCAAATGGGGAAAACAGTAAATATTCTGAGTTCAGCGAGGGGCTGATTTATTCTCCATGCTTACTAAAACTGGCCTTAGAGTCAACATGACTCTGACCTTCCCTTGAACCCGTAAACTCCTCCCTCCGGAGAGCGGTTCAACAGGTTGGTTAGAACAATAAACCCAAAGCCTCTGTCACACAGAGGCTCTGATTGGAGAAAGGCGCTTCTCTCTGCTCCCTGTAGGTATCCCCCTCTGATGAGAGCGGGAGAGGAAACCAGGCCAGCGGAGCCGAGCATAGCAGACATAGTTTGGAGCAGACCGAGGCCAGCCGGAGACTGTACACTACTGTGCTGAGTGCTCACTTATCTGTGTGTCTTTGTCAGTGCGACTTGGCCCAATCAGCAGCTCGGTGCCCGGGCGCGCACGCAGGGAGCGTCCATTACTTTAACCTTAATCTCGAGCCAAAGCGCAAGTTAAAAATCAAAGGCGTAAACTGCGTGTGGGTGGATTAGAGCGGAGCCCGGCTGACGGGGGGAGAGAGCAGCCAGATCAAACAAGGAGAGAGACGCACTCGGAAAGTGTTTCGGAGCCGGTTCGGAGCTGAGTGACTGGACCCTGAAGAGGGAGGGAGGTGGAGGAGCCCAGGCAGCGCGGGTGGCCCGGGGTTTCGGGGTATCCAGTCAAAGCAAAGATCTTTCTGACAGAATAATTCATGTGGAAATCTGGATTACATCAAACAAGTTTTAGAATCTCTGCTAATTCCTCAGCTGGGTTCAGAGGAACATGACTAAGATGCAGACGTGTCTGTTTGTGCTCCAGAGCAGTTTTTTCCGTGTGGGGTTGAGAGGATCATGCTGCCCCCTCTTATTTTTGAGATCTAAGTCTAAAGTGGAAGTGATGGGGCAGGTCTTCATATATAGACCTGCAACTGCCAGACTTTAACTGGAAACGTTCCATCAAGATGTTAAAGCCTTTTCTAAGTTGGATTTAATAAATGCTGCATCAAGTTATTACACAAAAAATGAGGCCAAACACCTGGGCGGAACTGAAGATATGCATTTAGACAATTTCATTAAAACGTCCACCCGAACTCATGAATTCTTGTGGTGGACTTACTCAATCACAGTTTTTCCCTTTGGTTTTGACTTTATTCCATTTTTGTGCACCTTGGATGAACTGATCGGCTTGCAGAATCATTTTCAGTTCAACCCTGTGAGTGAAGCAGGGACCAGGTACACACTACACACTCACAACACACAGAGTGTGACTGAAGCCTCCTCTCTGGTCAGCTCCAGAGCTCGGGTGACGAGTTCACAGATGAGCCTCAAAAAAACTTAATTAACAAGGCGGTCCATCTTAAAAGTCAGTGTTGACACACATTTCACTTGTTTCTTCTTTTTTTCTCCAAAACATAAAAAAAAAACGTAATGTACTGTATTTCTTCTGTGTCTGACAAATATCCCGTCCTGTGGTTTCTTCACAAATCACGACCTGAACATGAAAAACAGAACTCCCCGGCACACCTGCTGAAGAAAGTCAACAGTCGAAATGATCCAGTGATTTTCCCTCGAGGCCATTTAAAAGCTCTGTACAAACACGGACACACACACACACACACACACACACACACACACACAACACACACACACACACACACACACACACACACACACACACACACACACACACACACACACACACACACACACACACACACACACACACACACACACACACACGCTCAGTCTCGTATTTCTATCCTGTGGGGACCGTCCATTGACTCCCATTCATGTCTAGCCCCTAACCCTGACCCTTACCCTAACCCTAACCCACACCACAATAAAGCCAACCCTAAAGAAATGTTTTGCACTTTTACTTTTTTCAGTAACAACAACATGGTCAAGAAAACACTGTTTTCCTACTTAGGACCGGAAAAGGTCCCACAAGCACGTCGTTCCACGTTTTGCTATCCTTGTGGGGACATTTGGCCCAACAAGGATAGAAATACGAGAACACACACACACACACACACCACACACACCACACACACCCACAATGCCAGGCCTGGGTATTGGGGAGTGTTCTGAGAGTGTGTGAGTATGAGGAGGAGGTCGCTGTCGGTCCTGGCTGCTGGGTCTCTGTCACCGTTTGGCTCCGAGCCTCTCAACCTCCTGGTATTGTTTCCAGGGCGCCGTGGCTCTGCTCGGGTTTCTCTCCCTCTGCTCGCACACTCCCTTTCTTTCTTAACCCTACTCACAAATAAAATGTTAGAATAAATGTGCACGCGCGCACACACACAACAACACACCACACACACAACAACACAGGGTTATTTATAACAGGGTGGAAGGGAAAGGCTGCCCGGCCTCCAGGGCCTATTTTGGGAGTCGGGCCTTCAATCACCGGGCTGACAGCTTCTCTGTGATACCAGGAGAACAATAAGAGCCTGTTATCTTCCTCCGGCCTGCCTGCGAGGCTCTGCCTTCCCCCGGGTCAACGTCGGTCTGCCCCCCTCAATTAAAGCTGGACTCCCAGGAGAGCAGCAGACTCAAAATCCGTCATTTCACCAATTGAATATTTTCTCCGACCACTATCGTTATTAAACTGCTTAATAACTGAATGAGGCTTTTAAGCAGATGAACAGTTGTGTTTATTTCCATCCCTCTGGTATTGTAATCTCAAATTTAAAATAGTTTAAAAAAAGCAATACCTAAGAACGTAAATGCGTTTTGATTTTCAGTAATTGACCAGCCTACATTTTAACCAGAACAGTTTTCAAAGCCAAACATTTGCTGGTTCCATTTTCTTTATCATACATGTATCACACCTGTGCTTTAGACGGTTCATCAGGCAAAAGAAGACATCCAGGCATCATCTCGAACTTTTTCAGACACTTTCTTGGCAAAACTGGCGATTGATTGAAAACTCCTTGCACAGCTGTCAACAGGTTTTTATAAAATGTCATCAAATCCCGATTCCCAGGTGAGACGCTTCAATCCGGCCAGAAGAAAAGTAACCAAGCGTGATGAAGCGTGTGTTGGGACTCCGCTGGTCATCAAACTGCTGCCTGTACAGAAATCTGCTTTAAATAGACAGACTTTCTTGATAGTTTTCCCATCAGGACTATTCTTACCGCCCGCTGCTGCAGACGTTGTCCTTACCATCATGAATGGATCGTCTTTATTGTCCCTTATGGTGAATTTAAAAGCTTTTTTTTTTTTTTTTTTTTTTTTGGACGGAGGCCACAGCATCTCTCTTCGATGGTAGTCCCTTCAGCTAAAAATAATTCCTAATGAAACTCTGAGCGACTCCACCACTTGAATGAATGATCGCATTGTGTGTGTGTGTGTGTGTGTGTGTGTGTGTGTGTGGTGGGTGTGTGTGTGTGTGTGTGTGTGTGTGTGTAATGGGAAGAGATAGTCAGGGTGGAGGGTGGCCGCAGTGGGGAAGTGATCAGGGTGAAGGGAGGCTGCTGCTGCTGTTATCTGGTACAGATTGGAGCAGAGTTAATGGTCTGTGTCATCACTACGCAACTACTGTGTAATGTTGGCCGCTGGCTGTTCTGTCTGGGTCAGACGTGAACTCCTTTATTTTTTTCTTTTTAAGGAAGCTTACAGAACATGGAGAACACAACCCGTTAGGGTGGAAAACTCTGGTTTGAAGCAGGTAACAGTTACTTTGATTACAAATCAAAATCGATGTTGCAATGTCACGTTACATTTATTAATTGAAAAACCGAACACATTAACTTTCTAGATGACATTGTTTCTATTGTGACCCGAGAGAAGAATTCAGGGAAGTTTCTAATATTAATAAATACACAAATATTCAGGACTGTGTTTCACCACTGCACCCAGACCAGCAACAGAAAGAGAAAAGCAAATTAAAAGACAGTGAGATAAAATCTAACTGAGAAAAAACCCTTAAACAAAATCAAGGCAAATATTTTGAAACAAAGTTTGAAGGAAAAGATCATTTCAGCGGTTGAGCTTTTGCTTCACACACTCAAATATCTATCAATGCTCCTAATTATCAGACAGAAGCTATATTTTGTCTGTTTTTCCAATCAGAGGTTCTTTGTCTTCAGGTCAACTCATTCTGAATGAAATGACAGGTTAGCCACAACATAAAAGAAGTTTGATCTTCTTCAAATTTGCACGTTTTTATCCAGTAGCCCAGCTCCAGTCAATGTCAGTAAAGTCTGATATGTATTATTGTCATTATAATATAGAAAACACTCAATTAAACCACTCAAAGTGGCATTAAGAGGGACTGTACATTTTCTAAAGTAGATTAAAGCTTAATGTATGCAGATAAAATTCAGTAACAGCACGTTATTCTGTGGAACCAGCTAGAGAACGATGAGGATTTGTTTGTACCTTGTCAGTTTTATCACTCTTGTGTGGGTTGAGGAGATATATATTTTATGAATATATAACATGATGTACAGGTAATCTAAGTGCTGCACTGTAGCATTAAAACAAAAGCAGTGAAGGTCAGCATCTGACAGCTTGAATGCGGCAGAACTTCTAGTTAAAAACAGACACAGCAAGCAGCAAACATCTCATGACTGATGATCCTTAGACTCTCAGTTTTAAAACAATGGTGGCATTTTAGACAAATGCGGTTTCTAACTTTATTTCTGCTTCGAACTGACATCACAAACTTTCCTCGGCTTCCTGACTCACTGAATGATCCCTCAAGAACAGAAACAGACAATTCCTTTTCCTCAGGGGCTTCATAAAATCCCAGGAGGACTTTAAAGGGCAAAGTCATTAAATTTAATTCACCTACTTCATATATATATATATATCTATCTACAGCTCTCCTACAGTTTGTTCCATGGGTTTAATGAGCTCCTGTTCTCGCTTCTGTTTTCAATACTTGAGTAAATTCGTCCAAATCAGTAAATACTCAGATGGTACTTCGGTTTCATCAAAACAGTCCTAAAGTTTGCACCAAAATAAAACCAAATTCATGTCCATGACTCCTTCCTCAGTGACCAAGGGCCAGTCAGGGACCACCGAAGGTTCCACATGCGGGCCGCGGACCGTAGCAGAACCACACCGTCCCACTGTACCCGCCCGGTCGACTCGTTTTATTCTCTCGCGGCCGACACCTCGGTTTTTTCCCCTCCGTGCCACTGTTGTGACCGATGTCTTTTCCGTCCTGCTGCCCTCTCTCAATTAAAAGGGAAAAAGCTTCCAATCCCTTTGACCTTTACCTTGACTCGGCTGTTTCCACAACACACATGAAAACACACAGCCTGACACAGCTGCTCCCGCTCCTATTTTAGTCAGGTCCAGCTCTCTGTCCTCCCTTTCTTCCACTCTTTTAAAGGTATGTCTGCTTTTCTACTCTCATCAGGAGACTCGCTTACGTAAGCCGCCGGTTTGCATATTTAATGGCTTTTAGAGAACAAATTGCATCTACAGCGGGGTAATGCCGGCATTACGGCCGATCGGGATCTTTAAATAGCTTTCAGCCCCTTCCGTGAACTTTTTAGGACAAATTTAGCAAAGAATTCCAGTGAAGGACCGGCCAGCAGCGAGTTATGACCACAAGCTCCTTTTAAATACTTTTATTCATTTACCAGACATTCTTCTGAAAACACAAAAAACGTAACCGAGTTTCACATTAAAAAATAAACAGAGCCCATTATTCTTCGTCAGAACTGGTCCAGGTTGCTCCTGGAGTCTCGCAGCTGTGTGAGGGCCGTCAGCACCTCCTCCGTCGGCCTCCTCCCCAGCTGCTTGCCCGCTCTGCTCCTCACGCTCACAGTGCCGCTCTCGCACTCCTTGTCCCCCACCACTGCACGAAAACACACACAGGAGACACGTCTGAAATGCTTAGCTGGAGGGGAGTACCGATAAAACCCGACGTTCCTCCTCATCATTACCTAATATGTAGTTGTACTGGGCCAGCTGAGCAGAGCGGATCTTCTTATTTAAGGTGGCGCCGTGATCGGCGTTCAAATCGACCATGAAGCCCCCTTCGTGGAACCGGGGACCACCTTAAGACAAGAGAGAGCGCTTCTTTTAAGACTGTGTCGTGCGTCTCACATCGGCAGGCAGATCCATCAGGACAGAAAGAGGAGGGAAAAAACACACGTCCTGCATCAGACACTGACCTCTCTGCCGTACGACTCGTTGTTGCCCCCCACAGGAATAACCATGACCTGAGAGGGAGACAGCCACAGCGGCCTGCGGGAGGGGGAGGGGAGGGGTTAATCCACCTCGCTGATCACCAGTCTGTTTTTTATGGCCGGGTGAACTGTAAATACCTTTTCCAACAACACTCCGACTTTCAATATGCGGCAATTATTCTTCAACACCACGCTGTTCAGAGGCTCGTGCCACAGGAGGGACACCAGCGCGGCGATAAGAGCCCGATAGCGCTCTGCTCATTACAATCAGGTGAGCTGGAGCAGGGAGGCATCCCAAGCATGCAGGACAGAGGCCGTCTGTGACCGCGCTGAGAAATGTGTCAGTGACGACTCTGGAGGAAGCTGTGACCTTTGGCTCAAACGGCCTCTTTCTGTCCGATTCCTCCAAGCTGTGACTGAAAGCTTTGTGCGCTAATTTACAATTAGTTCGTATTTTGTAGCTCTGCCCGAGACGAAAGTCTCTTAATAGTTCTGAGAAGAAGAGACCGCACTACAGGATTGGATTAGTCTAAATTTTTTGATTTTCTGTGCGCCAGAAGCGGCTGGTGCAGGCCACAAGTCGGGCGCAGGCCAGGAGTTTGGGTTGTGGTTGAAAAGCACTGAGGCCAGAGCAGCAACAGAACAGGAAGAGAGGGTGAAGCATCTTCTTACCACTTTCCACCAAAGTTTTCAGCCAGTATGGCGATCATCCTCTCCAGCGAGCCCAGCACGGCTCTGTGCACCATCACCGGCCGGTGCAGCTGTCCGTCACGGCTGAGGGAGACGAGCACACACCATCAGCCTGGGGCTAATTTTGGTTCGGGGGACACAAACAGCCCAGTTTGACCTTCAGAGGGTCAGAGCCTAGTGGGGCGATACGTTTTGAGAGCAATATGCTAAAGCTCAACATAAAAGACTTTTTTTGACAATGCTAAATGTTTCCATGAAAAAAAGTGTTGTTTCGTACTGCTGGTGTCTTAAACTGGAAGATCAGACTCGGTACAGCAGGAAGCATCTGGGAAGCGGCGCAGACTAAGAGAGTTAGACCACAAAGAGTGTGTGTGTTCTCCTGGGCTGGTAAATTGAATAAAAGGACTAATTTGTCCTGATCAGATCAGGCCGCTGTGAACCCAAACCGCCGCTACTATAACCTGAGTAACGACAGGAGCGAGCGCTGCTGTGAACCGGCGCCTGATGAATTCACGAGTGACTCACCCGACGTACTGCAGGTCGAATCTGATGGGCAGCTGGAAGTCCAGCTGGATGGTGGCACACTGGTGCTGGCGGCCAATGGCATCTTTGATCTGGATGTCGATCTGCGATGGAACACGAAGGAGTTTCTCAGCAACGGCTTTTTCCAGGACAAGATCCAGAAACAAGAGTTTGGGGCAAAACAGATGTGTTTCCAAGGAAGGTAATCAAGTTAATTATGGCCAACACGCCCCGGCTGCACGTCTGAAAGGAGCGCTTGTTTTGGGATGCGTCTCACGCCACTCGGCCCTGACCCGTGTCCCACTCCGCTCAAACATGAGCAGAATCATGTCACAGACCGACGTTTGCTAGATATCCAGGGAGCAGTTTGGGGTTCAGTGTTGTGCTCAAGGATGCTTCAATAG